>NC_056728.1:1251986679-1252071679 GCF_019279795.1 Protopterus annectens
AAGAATAAAAGGAATGCATTCAGGTTTTATCAAAACTGAGGTCAGGTTACAGTTCTTTCTTTCAGTGCCTTTGTATGACCATATATCCCCTTACCTTACAATGAAGAGAAAGAAAGAAAAAAGAAAGGAAGGAAGAAAGAAAGAAAGTAAGAAAAAGTGAAGAAAGGAAGAAAGAAATGAAGAAAGGAAGGAAGGAATGAAGAAAGGAATGAAGAAAGGAAGAAAGGAAGGAAGGAATGAAGAAAGGAATGAAGAAAGGAAGGAAGGAAGAAAGAACATAAGAAAAAAGGAAGAAAGAAAGGAAGAAAGAAATGAAGAAAGAAAGGAAGAAAGGAAGGAAGAAAGAATGAAAGGAAGAAAGGAATGAAGAAAGGAAAAAAGAAAGGAAGAAAGAAAGGGAGGAAGGATGGAAGGAAGGAAGGAAGAAAGAATGAATTAATTTTAGTTTACAGACTTGATTTTGTGGAGACCTGAATTCTTAAAGCGTGTGCCACATTTGATTTTGTTTCTTGTAGTTTACTAGTTTTATGTGGCATTAGTAAACTAGCAAGCTTGTTTTCTACTTAGGTTTGAATTCAAAAAGTTAAGAGTTTATGCATTCATGAGAAATGTGGTTGAGACAAGTATAGTCAGAATGAGGAAGACCTCATTTGTGGCTAATTTGCATGTCTCGCAATCAGACATAATTGCTATTAGTGATAACACATTTTGGTGGTAATTATTACTGGTAGCTCATAAATCATGTTGGCACAGGTATTATATCACAGAAATCCACATTTTCATTTGAATATCAGTTGCACTGTTGTAATAAAAACAAAAAGATAAATGTTAGAAATAATATTTTGTTATGCTACTCAAATAATTCTGTTTTACACACACACACACACACACACACACACACACACACACACACACACACACACACACATGTACACATTATTTAAATTAAATATTTTTGGGGTCAGAGATCAAGAGAAGAAGCAGGGAATTGTAACTAATCCTGAGATTTAGAAACATGCTCAGTGTAATAATGATACGCCTACCTCATGTAAGGCTTATAGCTCAATACTCAATGTGACCTGAGGTTAATCATCAGTTCACTAAGACCAGCTCCTGCATGGTCACTCTGTCCACACAGACATGGTCAACAATGTCTGTATTCTGGAGATTGCAAAAAAAAATGTGATTTGATGTGAAACCATACATAGCAATGGCACAGGCACCCCCTCAGTCATACACACACATACACACACACGCGCGCACACACACACACACACACACACACACACACACACACACACACACACACACACACACACACACACACACACACACACACACACACACACACACACACACACACACACACACACACACACACACACATATGCACTTTGAGAAACACATACACTCACACACCGCATTACCTCTTACCTGTCCCTTAGTTTTCAGAACATCCCTAATGTATCGTCTTTATTTTTTCCTTGCCCCTTATAAATCACTGATGATTACATTCAGTCAATAATACCGCCAGACGTTAGAGTTTAATTCTTCTTAACCATTCCAAAACTGCATCATAATGATAAACCCATTGATCTATTACATTTTTATTGACTCTAAGTAATATTTGAAATTTATCCCTGGAGCTGTCTAGTGTTCCTTCCAGGTTTGTCCAGAAGTCTTCAGCATGACCATTTAGGGTATGGCTTTCCATCCAACAGACACACCCCATCTCTTTCAACTGCCCCTGTTTCTGCCCCTGCTCTACTCATCATAAATCATTGATTATGAGTCATTCAATAATGCCAGAAGAGTCTCAGACTTCTTATAGTTCAGGAAGTATATGACCTGCAAGATCTCTTCAGTTAGTGTAGTGGGTTGCACCAACAGTACAGCTTTCAAAGCCCACCCCTCACCCCCATCTTAATGTCACTTTTTTAAGTGAGTTAAGATAATATTTAAAGTATATCCCTGGTGTCTAGTGGGAGTAGTACGGAGGACTAATGTTATACAACATAAACAAGTTGCTTTGTGTGATGAGAGTACAGGGTTTGAAGGTTTTTATGTGATTTTAGGGTACTGTCTATTGTTGTTCTATTAACTTACTAAGTAACTCTAGGACAGTATTTAGTGCGTCCCTGGTGTCTAATGGTCCCTCCACCCCGTCTTTAGTGCTGCAAACTTGTTGTTCTATTACATTTTTAAATGATTTTAACATAGTATTTAAATTTCCATGGAGTGGAGTGTCCCCATCCCCAATATTGTAGGATTTGATTGCTATTCTAGAGGAGTTCTGAGATATGAAGGTATGACAGCTACACACACACATACAAACACAGCCTCCCTCATATGATTACACGCACATACACACACACACACACACACACACACACACACACACACACACACACACACACACACACACACACACACACACACACACACACCAAAGTTGCTCATCCCTTGGCATACAATCACACTTGCAGCCATACACATTAACACACACATAACCTACCTCTACATGTCTGTTAAACTCCCTGGTACTTTCATTTAATGAGATCTCACCCACTGAAAGTAATGGCAGAATGTGAATTTAATTAACTCAGCTGCATAAGCTAACTTATGCAAGCACTTCTGAGGGAGAGTAAATGGTTAATTAGCATATGCAACTTCCCCAGAATGCCTCATTACCATATATCTCTGCATCAGAGAAGGACCACCGCAGTTATCCTACAGATCTCTGAATCACTAAGGGCCACTATTGCTAGCGTTACAGACCAAGTTGAAGCTTACTGCTGGCAACAGCCCTTTCTGAATCCAGACATTATTTTCCAAATGCTAATCATCTGTGGCATATGGTTTAATTTATGCTGTTATTTTTCACATATTTGGGCCCTATAAGTATTTTACTCTACAGTGGAGCTTTATATTGTACCATATTCAAAATTAACAAGTAATAAGTACAGGATTAACATGGGCACAGGTGTTTTAGAGTATAGTGATGTAAATGTTAATAAGAAAACTGATCTTTGGTATTCTTGTATCTGCATTGTTATTCTGCTGTTTCCCTGAGGTGCTGGATGTCATAGACTATACCGACATTGAAATAAAGGCCCCACCTGGTGAACTGGGAAGGAGGTACTTGAATCACACAGAGTATTACACCATCAACTGCCATTTGGTCTGTAATGCACAGGGTATCATCTACAATGTGTGTACAAGCCGTGCAGACAGCTTTCCTGACTCCCACATATGATACACAAGCGATCTGTACCAGTGGTTTGCAAGGATTGACATCCCAAAGGAGTATCTTGTTAGTGATGCCAGATAAGCCCTGAAACCCTGATTTATGATACCCATAAGATATCCACACACTCAAACAGATCAGGGTTGAAACCATGCATTATTGCAAAATAGAAACATTAATGAGCATGTGTTTAGAATGCTGAAGGAGGTCTTTCACTGTCTGCATTTATATGGTGCTGCACTCCTGAGTGTGTCTTCCTTCAGATGAGATGTTAAACTGAGGCCCCATCTACTTGTGTTGGTGGTAGCTCAGGAGAATGTTAAAGATCCCACAGCACCAATCAAAAGGAGTATTTTATTAATTTTGTGAAAAAAAAAAAAAAATATATATATATATATATATATATATATATATATATATATATATATATATGGGTGGGTTAGTCGACAGATACAGAGATAAAGACACCGACATCACCAATCACCGGGACGGATGAATCGGCCGGATGAAAAACACCCACGGATAAGGGAAAGGAGGATGGAAAAGGTGTGTGTATGTGGTGGTGGTAGCGGGGGGTAGGTAGGTAAGTGTGCGATGTTGGGTGGTTGTGAGGGGGAGGGGTAGGGTGGGTTAAAGTTAGGGTTAAGTGGGGTTGGGGTTAGGTAAGGTACAAGTAGTGATGTTTTGGGTTTGGGTTGGGGTTAAGTAAGTTAGGGTTAGGGTGGGTTAAGATATATATATATATATATATATATATATATATATATATATATATAGATAGATAGATATATGTTCCATGGTGGTACGGCGGTAGCGTTGTCACCTCACAGCAAGAGGTTCTCCCAATCAATTCTTGGCTTGGTTTGGGAGTGCCTTCTGTGTGGATTCTGCACGTTCTCCCCGCAGTTGGGTAGCGTTCAAAAGACATGCGTGCATAAATAGGCGTGCCTTTGTTGAAGGTTGGGCATCGAGCTGGCACCTTGGTGTTTTGTAAAAATCTACTGCCAATCATTAGCGGACCGGAGTTCTGCTGTGGTGACCCCTTACCGGGAAAAAGATGAAAAGACAAACAACATAGAGAGAGAGAGAGTACAGATTATTTACATATTTACAAATATTTACAGGTCTTCATACATTTACTTTACAAACCATATATTTTTTAATATCTTTGCCATTGTTCATCTCCCACTATATTTAATTTCATTGAATCTTTCATTCCATATTGTCTAAGCAACATAAAAAAAATTCTGTCCATCTTCTTTACTTATTCATCTTCATGTTCTGTAATAACCCTATTCTATCATGTCCATATTTAACTGTTCATATTTTAAATACTTTTTAACCATATCATGTTTACATATTTCTACCCATAATTCTATTATAGGTTCATAGGTTGGTACTGGGCTATCTGCCCGAAGGCATATATTAGCCCAGCCACATTGTGCGGTATTTGCCGCCCCTTTAGTAGTTCCCTAGACCCTTGTACTAGCAGCTAGTACTCTTGGCCCCTATCTAGTAGTGCTGTTGGTGTGATCCCCGGTGTGAACTTTCTGTTACCCATCCACTCATCAAGGTTTCCCTTGAAGAGTGATAGTTAGGGGCTCTGTCTTATGTAGATCGGGACCCTGTTCCATAGTAAGGGAAGTCTCTGCGAAGGGAATCTATCCCTCCAGCATGTTCTATTCATTGTTGTGTTGAGGTTTATATCCCTAGAGCTTGTAGCTTGAGTAGATTTGGTTTTGCTAAGATGGAGCATGTCCAACAATTCTGGGTTGGACATGGCTCTGTACGTTAGACAGAGATCACCTCTGAGAAAGCGGTATGCAACAGAGAACAGTCTTAGCTTTTTCAATCATGCTGCATATGACAACTGTTTGAGGCCAGTAATCCTCTTGGTTAGGTACCTCTGTGGTCTCTCCAGCTGCTGGAGATGTCTAGCCAGGTACATTCCAATTGGTGCATTGTACTCAATAATGGGTCCTGTGCTTTTCTATTACATTCTTTTCTATTTTCCATAATACAATTTTATACTGATATTATTTTATTTCATCATTATTAATCCTTTTACCTCTCTTCTTAACTATCATTCCTTCCCATATATCTTTATATTTATAATATATTATAATATCTATCTTCATAATACTTTTTAATACTTTATATAAACTTAAAGATGCTGTGTGCACAATAGGATTAATTAAAACTAGGCTCCCTTGGTCTTCTTTCATATACAATGTTCCTGTTTTAACCGGGTTCAGTCTATTACCCCAAAATAAATGAAAACATTAACATCATTAGTTCTTTTTCATATTTTGCAGGTATCATATAAATATTTGCCACAAATGGTATTTTACCTAATATCATACTGTTGATTAAACATGCCTTCTTTGTGTATGAAAACCTATATGTTTTCTAAAACATAAACATGGCCTTTACTTCTTTCATTACTTTGTTCTATTGTTCTTGCTTGTATTGATATTTCCTAAATTTTACTCCTAGCATCTCTATATACTTGTCATTATATTCAACACCTCCATTTCCTCATTAAAATCAAATCTTTTACTTTTTTCTTTATTTATAGTTAATCCAATTTTCTCAGACATTACACCTAACTTTAAGATTACTGTTTCCATCCATAGTGTATTACAATTTCATTTGGATATGTGTACATTTTTGGCATTTTTACTTCTTTTACCACATTATAACCTCCAGTTCTTGATATTTTGTAAATTCCAATCACTATTATATTCAAAACAAACAAACAAATTAAACTACTTGCTGGACACTTCTGTCTTCCCCTATCCATCCATTCAGATTTGATTTTACATCATTTTTTCATACACCAATTTAATTACCCTTAAAACTTTTTCACTTATATTGCATGCTTGTAAAATCTTCCATAATGATTCATGGTGTATGTTATCATAGGCTTTACTTATGTCTCCTATCATTATTTTTGTCCCTAATTCCTTATTAATAATGTTGTCAGTTACCTCTCGTATTATCCATAATAATTCTTAACTTCCCTTTCCATTTCTACCAAATATATTTTGATTATATACTTTCTCTATCTTCATTGTAATCTTTTGGCAATTATTCTCATAAATATTTTGTAATCTGTATTATTCAATGTTATCTGTCTCCAATTTTTTATTTCATCTATATTTCTTTTTTTAATATAAACTTTATTACCCCAGTACAAATCTCATTATATTTAATCCCTGTCTCTAGCCATTCATTCAACACCTCAATAAACATTACTTTAAGCCAATCCTCCATTTCTTTATACATGTTATATTCAATTGCATCTTTTCCTTTTGCAGAGTTCATGTTTATGTCTCTCATAATTTCATTCAGTTCATCTATATTTATTATTTTTTCCAAATATTAATTATCTTCTTTTTTTAATGTTTCTCCATCATAAACTTTTCCTATGTTCACTTCTTCCAACTTTTCCTATGTTCACTTCTTTCCAAACAACTACATTTAATACATGTTCTTTAACTATTTCATGTATTCCTTCTTGTTTTTTGATTAATTTACCTTCCTTGTCTTTTAATTCTCTTATTATCTTTCCTCCTTTCATTACCCTACACAGATAAGGTGATACCTCTTCTTTTTTCCTTGTAAAAAATACGTTTGTTTATATAACACATTATGAATCTTAATCTGATTATTTTTATAAATTTCTTTTTTCTTCTCAGAGAGGTTTTTCTTTATCTAATACATCTTTGAATATATCTTAACACTTTATATTTGTTTTTTACCTTCTTTCTTTTCTTTTCTGTGCATTCGAAGAATGCTTTTTTATACTTTTCTTTAAAATGCACCCAACATACCATCCAATTGTCATAGAACTCTTTCATACTTATATGTTGTTTCTAGAGTACAATAAGTTTTTTCTTTCTACTAAACCTAACTCTTTTTCATTATTTTTTTAAATTCCTTTTCCTATCTTAATATATTCTTCATTTTTTTGCATTTTAATCCAAATCTTTATATGATCAAAAAACCTATTATACTTAACTCCTTTTTGTTTAACTTCTAAGCTTTCTGAAATTAAAAAAATCTATTTCAGTTTTAATCTAATTTCTCTCATATGTTGAATGTGTTATTTTCCCATAACTTTAACTTACAGCTCCTCAGAATTTCAGTAACCATTTTAACATCACATTTTTTTTTTTTTTTCTCTTAGGTTACAATTAAAATCTCCTGCTATTATTATATTCATATTTACACATACATAATTAAGTATACTTTTAAACATAGTCTCTCTTTTTTTAGTAATATTTCTTATAAAGCCACAATTCTATATACATATTTTCCATCTTATGCCTAACACTGTTATTCTACCTATTTCAACTATTGTAACATCTAATATCTTAATATCTTATTGACACAATATACATATGCTAGAACATGTCTCTTTGCCTATATTCCAAACAACAGTACAATTCCAAAGTTTTTCTGTTTGTGTTCTTTTGTCTTCTGTTAATATTCTTATGTCCACTAATATTATTACTTCAGCATCTATTCCAGCACACCGTTGTAATATACTAATTCTTCTCTTAGTATTTTTCAAACTATTAACATTTAAAGCTAATATTCTCAGATTTTAGAGAACAGTTATTATAATTTCTATTCTTTACCTTTCTTATTTTCTCTAAACATTATGTTTTTAATTTTTTTTCCTTTCCCTAATTCTTTTTCCTATCAAATTCTTTTTTCCTTTTACTTTGTGCCATTCAGACTCTTCTCTTGTCTCATCTGTTACATTTCTTTTTCTTTATCTTTCTTTACCTTTATGTATAACCTCTACATTAATTTTATTTTGCTAAACTTCCTCTTGTGTCACAATTTCATCTAGCTCTTTCTCCTGTATAACTTCATTTTCACCTTCTTGTATGTCTATTTCACATTCTATTCATGAATGTCCAGTATTACCAAATTTCTTTCATTTTAAATCACATTTTTTCATTATGTCCTGTATTACCACACAAATAAAAATTTTTGATCACATTCATTAATCAAATGATCATCTTTTCCACAAAAATAACAAGTCTTTTGTTGCCCTCTGTATCTCACAAAACCCTTATTACTATGAACATTAACAATACTTGGTATATGTATCACATTGTTATTCTTCCTCTTTAATATTAATCCACATTTCCATCTACCCAGTAAAAAGTCCTCTTTCGTCATAAACCTTTGTCATATCTTGCACGTAGTCAATACATTCATTTTTAAATCTATAGGTTCAACTTCTGTTCTAAATTGAACCAATATTCTTTTTTTGTGCATGCCTAAAAAAAGATTGACTCAAATATTCAGACCAAGGATACGCATTCTTTTTTGTTCATATTTCCCTATGAAATTCTTCATATATTGTTCTTTCTCAAATAGTAAGTCACAAAAAGTCTCATTGTTAATAAGAATAAATGCTCTTACCTCCTTTGCATCACACCTACTGGTGCAATCAAGGAGCCCCACACTTCATACCTTTCTAGTCTATTCTCCTTTTTACTGCCTATACAAATGGTATACCTTCTCTTCATATCTTTCTTTTCTTCCTTTCTTCCTTCCCCTTCTTTTACTGTTTATGCATATGTCTTCTCACCAGCCTCATCTTTTCTCACATCTTTTTCTATTTTCTCCATTATGTCACTCCACTATACTGCTGTATTACTTTCCAGCTCACTCTATTTGATCATCTGCTCTAAATAATCATCCCACAACCCTCCCGACTGAAGGGTTGAAATAATACATCCATCCTGTTAATCTGTTTCACCATTAAACAACCTTTTTTGGAATAATTCTTCCAAATCAGGCTCCAACTCCTCCTGTACACTGACCTGCTCCCTTCTCCTCTTCTCCTCATATACGGACTCATTTTCTGCCATCACAATGTTTACTTTCTCACTTGGCAGAGATTCTGCCATCTCCATACTGCATTCTACAATGACAGCAACATTAGTACTATCAGCACCCTGGGTTGCATTCTCCATGGCTCTGCTGTCTCTCTGGGCCACATTTTCACCTGGAATGGAGACAGAAACCAGATGTGCGACCTTCAATTTTATTCCCTTATGCCAAACAGTAGGGGAAGTTCCCCAATGCCCTGGCCAAATTTTTCCTAGTAGTATAAATATCACTTCAAGTCTCCCATGAAAAGAGACCACTAGCCTAGTTGGACCAAACTGATCAGGAAAGGATAAATAAATAAATACATACATATATAAAATAAAAAATAAAAAAATCTGGTATAACAGTATAACCCTGGCACATGTGCCAAAATAATGATCATGTGGGTAATGTTGCTCAATATTATACTTATGAAGCAGTTGCAGCAGTGTGGCCCCCTGCAGAGCCAGCAGTTCCAAGTATAACAGGCAGCAGATACTGAGTTAGACAAGTAGTCAGAGGAGGAGTCATCAGCAGGAGGTGATCATGTCAGATGGAGGCAGGTACTGAAATTTACTAGAAATATAATTCTGAAAAAAGTTAGTAACAAAAATGCAAAATAGAAGAAAAGCTATTATTTTAGGGGCCACACCCTCTGCACACCCCCAAAAAGTATATATATTAACTTCTTGGACACACCACAATGCAGAAAAGGGGAAAATTCTGAAAAGCATACCTGGCTCACACAGTACAATATACAGCGATGAAAATCACTGGCATGTAACATCTCAACAATGAAGATGCTCTACAGAAGAGTCAGGGATGACTTATGAGTATACCATGGCAAAGTGGCAGCAGATTATACCTAGTTTCACAACACAGTAATCAAGAATTAAACAGATACAGTGCAGTAAAAATGATGCATGATAAAACAACACCAGGCTGTGCTTATTTGTGTATAGACTGGTCACACTGTGCATCATACACAGGCAGGCCAAGTAACAATGTACAAAAGGCAAGGCACAGTTATCATCATTTGCACCAGTGGGGAAGGGATTAGAGGATTGCATGTCTTTCAGAGGAATGTGTGTAAGTGTGGATGCAGAAGTGCATAAAAAGAAAAAGTGCTCTTCTAGGAAGTGTCAAAACTGATATAGAGGTCAGTAGTGAGAAGGATCGGGGTCAGTGGATGTGTGAGAGATATGCTGGGGAAATGAGGGTGTAACTGTGGGTATGCAGGGACATGGCTTTAGTAGCTAGTGCAACATTGCAGCAAAGCCTTCAGAACAGGTCCAGGGCATGCATGGAAGAGGATCCAGTATACTTGCATGGCCCTCACCCACAAGAGGTGGCACTACCTGGAGTTGTGCTATCTGAACAATGATCCCGGCTACATGCTTTGTCACCTCAACAAGTGTCTGCTAGGAGATGTACCAGCATGATAACAGCCATGACATTAGAAACATCTTCTCCTGACAGTAGATTCCTTCATAACAGATGTTGCTGAGGATGTGCTGCCATTGCCAGAGTAGGATCTTGCACGTCCACAGCCATGCTGGCTAACATCTGTTAATGTAGCAGATGACTGATGGTGAGGATAGCCCCTCACACCTGGCAGGCTACCCAGAGGAGACAGGACTTGGTCCAGTGTGTGATTCAGTCTATCCAAGGAATCACACATACAGGACATAAATTCCCCTAGGTCAGCATGAATAGCCCAGATCATACTCACTATCTCTGCCATGGCTGTGGCAGCACTAGCTTATGTCTCTGCAATGACACCGCACATACTTTGGTTTGTAGCCACTGACATACCACCCTCAGGGGAAGGGTGGCAATCCATGTCTCCAATGATCACCATCACCATTACCATCCCCCCTCTCTTCTGGGAGCACATTTCACTGAAAAATAGAGTCCCCATCATCCTGTCGTCTCTGACTGAGGTTTGCGTAGCCTAGGTATCCACAAGCATAAAGACTGTATCCATGATCTGTATCAGGAATGCAGTGGTCACACTCCCTGTGCCAAACACACATGGCCTGCAGCCCCTACTATGCCTGCTCATCCCCATCATAACTATCAGGGGTTACAGATCCCCCAACATCAGATGGGGACAGTTCCACAGTGCTGGTGCTGGATAAAGAATCCCTTGTAAACAACCAAAGCAAATCATACCCAGTGTAAGTATGATCCAGCAGAGAAAGTATACATGCAGCTAATATTTTACAGCTATAAATATGGTAAAAACTAACACTGCTGGCCATAAATTGTGCAGAAAGGTCATGCCTGTTGGATCCCCATGTACCTGTATACCATAAGGCTGACAGATTTAATGATGTTTACAGTGTTTAAGAGGTAAACAGATACTGCAATTCTTGATACACTGAAGTAGAATTACAAACCTGGGGAATCTGCAGTAGAAACTTTCTGGGGCTTACCCAACTCTGCCCCAGCATATTGCAATGCCTCTGTGGAGGTGGTACTACCTTTAAGGGAAGCCAGGAACTCCTTTATCACCATAAAATATGATTAAGTTGATGGTTGACCACATGTTGTCCTATTTTCCTATATCATGGCTTCAGCTCTATGGGAGGCAGCATAGGTCATATCAGTGAGTCTGTGGCAAATGATCTCATAGCCACAGTCCTGACCACCCACTGCATTAACATTCTTGGCAATTTCAGCCCAACCATGGTCACAGTAAGGCTAGTTAGTTGCATATATGTCAAACAGTCATTGCTCATGGAGATGGAGGATGTGTTTTACCACCTCATTCTCAGCATCCAAGAATTTTGGCTTATGGGTAGATGTTTCTTGCCCAGCCAACGCAGCACTTTTTTGTGCCCTGCTTTTTTAGGCATTTCTCTGTTGATATGGAAAACACAGGAATTCACAGCCATGTTCCTACACGAGTCTTACTAATCATTATAATACTATTCTCCTAGTCCATATAATATGCTGTATTTGTGCTTGACAGTTATAGGCCTGTAGCCACAATCCTTAAGTAAAGTGTCAGGGATTTAGGTGTACTGAGGATGTATTCCCTACAAAATAATCACAGATGGGATGCATGGCTAGGCTTAAAAAGCCTCTTGTGGCCATTAGCATAGTAAACACCTATGAATCTGTGCAACTGACCAAGAGCATGTGAGCAATACAATAGCGATACAATAGCACTGAGGCAAAGACTGTGGCATATATGCTGAACATGCAACAGTACTTAACAAGTTCAAAAGTGTGTCACCCATCCAGCTTAACAATCATGCAGTTTACCTAACCCTTTACTCTTGCAATCTACCCCTCAAGACACTGTGGTCAACACTTGTAAAAATACTGACAAACTGACATCCCTTATAGGCATCATGGTACACAGCAGTCAAAGGAAACCATTGTACACTTGTAACACTTACCTTATACAAACAGATTAGCTTAAACTGAAAAAGACTGTCTCAAACAGAAGCATAGTTAGTTCACTTAGCCTCCTGGGTTGGTGCTATAAACCAGGGTCCCAGGCCCTCAGCTCTTCAAGTGAAGAGTAAAAAGAAAAAACACTTCAATGATTGGCTTCTTACACTTAGATCTACTTACCCTCCAATAAAAAAAAATGTACATTCCTTCTACTGGTATACCAACAAGGTGGCCAGATGCATGACAATCCCCCACCCTCTAGCCCCAGCCATTCAGATCCCATTTCTGTGCTCTTCCCCAACCCTTCTTTAAAATATATTATCAAAAATCATTCTTATTTTAAACTGTAGCAAACTGTTTGCTACAAATGTAGCAATCAGTTGCTACTGTTTATACCAGGCTGCACTGAGCACTTCACATTTCATGTTTTAGTTAAAAAATTTATTTCTAAACTGTAGCAAACTGCCTGGTACAAATGCAGCAATGGTTGCTCCAGTTTATACCCTGCCTGTTTGGAGTGGTATAGTGCTCATGTTTTAGTTAAAAAAAAGATTCTTTTTAAAATGTAGCAAACAGTTTATACTGTTTATACCCTGCCTGCAATGAGCGCTACAGCATTAGGGTTTTAGTTATTTCTTTTTTTTTACTTTTAAACTGTAGCAAACTGTAGGCTACAATGTTGCAAGCAGTTGCTACAGTTTAGACCACACATGGAGCGCTACAGTACTCAGGTTTGACTGGAAATGCAATAACAGATTTTAAAAGCCAGTTTTACTTTAAAGAGCGATCAGGATTGACCAACCACATCCCCCAACACTTTGCAGCTGGAGCTGTTGGGCCTCTCACACCACCCTAGCTATACTACTGCACTAAAAACTCCCTTACAGAAATCAAACTGTTGTACCACTGTTTTATACAATTGGGTTCTGTGCTTCTTGTTTTGCTTATATCAGGTAGTTTCACCCCTTTTGGTTTGATGAACTATGCTGATTTAGGCTCATTTTATTATTTTTTCTGAATCATTCAATTTGCATGACAAGCACACCTAGTAAATAAACATTGTACAGATTTCTACTCCATGCCATGAAACATGCATAGATCTATGTAGGCAGCACTCTGCAACTATGAGCAGCCTATTTTGTTCAGGGAGGGAGTAAAGTGCCATACCATTTGTACCCATATGGCCACAGGGGCACTGTGGCATGTCTTTAATATAGCATAAAATATCATTTTGGACTGTCATATTTCATACCGTAAATTGCCTCTTACTTCCTTTCTTTCCCTCCCTATCTTTCCCTTCCCCGCATAAAAATGAAATAGGCACCTGCCCCACAAAAAAGTATTTACCTCCTGTCCAACCTCTATCCTACTCCTTCCTTATTTGCTCACTTTATGCTCTGCTCTCTGCTTGCTTCCCCTTTTCATCTCTTTCCTATAATCCCATTTCCACCTTTTAGCCTGGCCAAAAATAAAAATGCACCACACATATGCCCAAAAAATGCTTCCTTTCTTTTCTTTCTGTGGTTTTAATGTGTGCAATATATTGTGAGGTGTACCATCAATGTCCATGTACAATAAATGGTACTGCTAATTGTATAGTGACAATGAACTCCAATTAATGTTAGAGCCTTATTATATTAACCTCAGTTGTCATCAGTAATGCAAATGAGCTGAGCGTTGTGTGCAGATAATAAATTGGCTGAAGCTTATCCATGCAGTCTGTCTGCTTCCATGGCTCAGCTGGTTAAAGATATGATTAGCACACTGTCAGTCTGCAGAGTATTAGGGTTCAAATCTCCTCAGGATTATTTACATTTTTGTCTTTTCTGCTTCCATTTTGTGTGTGGGGTATTTTTTTTACCTTTCAGCTTCCAGTGTGTGTGTGTGTGTGTGTGTGTGTGTGTGTGTGTGTGTGTGTGTGTGTGTGTGTGTCTGTGTGTGTGTGTGTGTGTGTGTGTGAGAGAGAGAGACTGATCTGCTATGTATTTCCCTCTCAGGATCCATGTAACTGTTTCTATGGCTCACCTTGTTAAGAAACTGATGTGTAGATTGTAAGTAAAAAGATTTGATGGTTTAAGTCCACTCTAGGGTGAATAGGCCTTTTTGTCATGATATTTTCATCGTATTACAGGTACACTGGTGAAACTCTGCTGATGTGAGGACTGTTGCAGGTTTGTAAATCCTGTTCCTTTTCTGTATCCCATTCCCATCTATCCTATCTGGGTTCCACATTATCTGAATTCAAGTACTTCAGGTTGAATCAGGTTGCTATATGTGTGTATTTTGTCTCATACGCCCTTTTCCATTGGGTTCTACATCCCTCATTTGATCATTATCTCCATTTGCAGTCCTCTGTCCACTTCTGTGTGTCTTTCTTTGCTCTTACTACCACCACCTCTACCCTTCACCCTTAGGCATATTATCCTCACGTCCACCCAACAGATATTTCTCTGCATATCTGTAATGTTGAGTTACACAGCTCAGCACCTCAGCATGACAATCTTTGCATGCAATTTTGTGCCAACTAACATAGAGGCTCCTTCTTGATCCATGTTTACCACAGCTGCTCATAATTTGCAAGTTGATCTAACAGTCCATATGGCAGCTTTGATGTGCAGCACCTCATAGTGCAATACTGACCTGACTGCATGCATTGTGAATAAGCCTCTCAGCTCATCACGCATGCATTGCAAACAGTGCTGGCCGGATGTGATCACAAACTCAGTATTTCTGAAACCCCTGGGATTATATTAAAACTATTTGTTTTTCCTAACTAATTATAATTAAGCCTTTTGTGTTACTGATAGACCATATTTGAATGCACTAATGTTAAATGCCAAGTTTTAAAACAGTTTTTCAATCATGGAGGACTGCATAGATTGTTAATTTTTAAAATATTTGCAGTTTAAACTATATTAGAAACTGTTTGTATCAGAATAATGCTGTGTACTACATTAAAATTCCTGTCTTATATATTCTCCTTGAGGGTTTTTTTTTTATTACTATATTACATTGCTATTTTCATGACTTGAAAATGTTTTAATGTTCTAAAAGGTTAGGTGGTCATAGCATTTATTAAAATAAGAGTTAATATTCATAAATTGGAACTGGGTTTAACTGACCACTGCATGTCTTAAATTCCAGATAGCATTTCTTGAATAACATTCATAAAATAGACCTTACATAGTTGGCTGCAATACATCTTAAAATTGTGGGTTGTGATAGCTGGATTGCATCAATAGTTGAGCAATACACACACATCAAATGATATAACAATAGTTATAATGCTCTCTGTGTCTACTCATGAACATGCCATGGCTGGAATTGAATTCATCATTGTAAACCCAGTCCAGAATCTATTCAGTACAAACAACTTTTGTAGTTCCCTCAAGAAATAAGTAATTGTAACCACATATGTTCAACTGTAAAATAATCATCCAAGTATCTCAGTGATTCTATAGCCAGCAGCAAATTGACTGGATTGTAATTGAATACTTTAATGTTGCGATAGTATTCATCCAGGTTACATTATATACATATTCTAGTTCATACTCAAAATCAAAGCTTCATAAAAATACATATTTTAGCTTGACTGACATATGATGGACAGAAATGCGGATTTTTCAGTCAAAGTTAAATAGTTAAATTTCAAGCTACCACTCTGCATTGCATTCTGTTCTGTAAGTTTATCTTCAGTACTCTAAAACCATAAGGTATAAGTGAAATACCAAAATTCCAGTGTGTGTGTGTGTGTGTGTGTGTGTGTGTGTGTGTGTGTGTGTGTGTGTGTGTGTGTGTGTGTGTGTGTGTGTGTGTGTGTGTGTGTGTGTGAGAGAGAGAGACTGATCTGCTATGTATTTCCCTCTCAGGATCCATGTAACTGTTTCTATGGCTCACCTTGTTAAGAAACTGATGTGTAGATTGTAAGTAAAAAGATTTGATGGTTTAAGCCCACTCTAGGGTGAATAGGCCTTTTTGTCATGATATTTTCATCGTATTACAGGTACACTGATGAAACTCTGCTGATGTGAGGACTGTTGCAGGTTTGTAAATCCTGTTACTTTTCTGTATCCCATTCCCATCTACCCTATCTGGGTTCCACATTATCTGAATTCGAGTACTTCAGGTTGAATCAGGTTGCTATACGTGTGCATTTTGTCTCATACGCCCTTCTCCATTGGGTCCTACATCCCTCATTTGATCATTATCTCCATTTGCAGTCCTCTGTCCACTTCTGTGTGTCTTTCTTTGCTCTTAGTACCACCACCTCTACCCTTCACCCTTAGACATACAATCCTCACGTCCACCCAACAGATATTTCTCTGCATATCTGTAATGTTGAGTTACACAGCTCAGCACCTCAGCATGACAATCTTTGCATGCAATTTTGTGCCAACTAACATAGAGGCTCCTTCTTGATCCATGTTTACCACAGCTGCTCATAATTTGCAAGTTGATCTAACAGTCCATATGGCAGCTTTGATGTGCAGCACCTCATAGTGCAATACTGACCTGACTGCATGCATTGTGAATAAGCCTCTCAGCTCATCACGCATGCATTGCAAACAGTGCTGGCCCGGATGTGATCACAAACTCAGTATTTCTGAAACCCCTGGGATTATATTAAAACTATTTGTTTTTCCTAACTAATTATAATTAAGCCTTTTGTGTTACTGATAGACCATATTTGAATGCACTAACGTTAAATGCCAAGTTTTAAAACAGTTTTTCAATCATGGAGGACTGCATAGATTGTTAATTTTTAAAATATTTGCAGTTTAAACTATATTAGAAACTGTTTGTATCAGAATAATGCTGTGTACTACATTAAAATTCCTGTCTTATATATTCTCCTTGAGGGTTTTTTTTTTATTACTATATTACATTGCTATTTTTCATGACTTGAAAATGTTTTAATGTTCTAAAAGGTTAGGTGGTCATAGCATTTATTAAAATAAGAGTTAATATTCATAAATTGGAACTGGGTTTAACTGACCACTGCATGTCTTAAATTCCAGATAGCATTTCTTGAATAACATTCATAAAATAGACCTTACATAGTTGGCTGCAATACATCTTAAAATTGTGGGTTGTGATAGCTGGATTGCATCAATAGTTGAGCAATACACACACATCAAATGATATAACAATAGTTATAATGCTCTCTGTGTCTACTCATGAACATGCCATGGCTGGAATTGAATTCATCATTGTAAACCCAGTCCAGAATCTATTCAGTACAAACAACTTTTGTAGTTCCCTCAAGAAATAAGTAATTGTAACCACATATGCTCAACTATAAAATAATCATCCAAGTATCTCAGTGATTCTATAGCCAGCAGCAAATTGACTGGATTGTAATTGAATACTTTAATGTTGCGATAGTATTCATCCAGGTTACATTATATACATATTCTAGTTCATACTCAAAATCAAAGCTTCATAAAAATATATATTTTAGCTTGACTGACATATGATGGACAGAAATGTGGATTTTTCAGTCAAAGTTAAATAGTTAAATTTCAAGCTACCACTCTGCATTGCATTCTGTTCTGTAAGTTTATCTTCAGTACTCTAAAACCATAAGGTATAAGTGAAATACCAAAATATCTTCATGTCCAGTGTGCAAAATAAAAGGGAAACAAGAATATGTATTAGTCACATATTTACACTATGAACACCTGTACACCTCAAATATTATGCTAAAACTAAACACACACACACACACACACACACACACACACACACACATGGCCTTAGGTACATTAAATTGTTTTCAATTTTCCTGGCACTCTCAGAAATAAACATTTTATTTGCAGTTTTCCAGAAATTCAAGGCTTCTTTACCCATAGCCATTAATGTGCTTTTAAATTAACTTTTATTAACTGATTTAGTCCAATAGTCTGATATCTTTAACACTATTAAATCTCTTCAATCTAACTTGAAGCTCCTAAAACTATTTCACCACCCACTGCCTACTTCCTGAACATAGTACTAGTCCTAACCCACTTGTGCACTGCCCGAACACAGCTTCAGTGCTAATGATCAATCATTAGGACACTACATCGGAGTGCATATTATTCTATATTTCTTCTGCTGCACATAGTACTATCACATGATGTAGCAGTCACATGGAGAGAGGAGCCACATTCAAAACTGAAAAATATATCAAGTCCTATGAAGTTGGTAGGTCTTAATGCATGCATACCTAAACTGCATATGAAATCCATTAGCATGTTCTGCTCTCTTTCTTCTTTCCTGGTTCCTAAACTTAGTTGAGGCTTCAGTTGTTCTCTTAATTGTTCATTCAATGTTCATTGACTTGTTGAACAGGGTAGAAACTTTCTGTAAACAGCAATGTTCATCATTCCCACTGCTGCAGTAATTCTTAGGTTATATAGATTACTTCCTGCCCAGAAAACAACAACCAGCCAACTTCAAAAAGCTCTACCCCCATTCACTTTGACTGCTGATTGGCTAATCCTAAGGAGAAAAATCAACAGAGTGAAGCTTTCTTCATTGCTTTTTGCGATCTCAAGATGAAGCATTTCTCTGACTTCACAGGAGCAGCAATTGGCTAAGAACTTCATTTCTGGCAGATCATTCTCCATTGCGGGACCCCTTTAATCAGAAATTATTGCCCTTTTAAGATAAATAGGATTTGACAAAAAGTGGTATTTCTCCTTTAATAAACCCAGTTTTTTTCACAATATCTGAAATGTTCTTGGACTTCCAAGATGGCTGCACATTGAGTAACAGTTTAATTTCATCTCTCCCAGTGTGAAAAGAGAAACTCAGAAGACAGAGTCAGTAAACTCATATTTTTGGGTACATTTCAGTACCTGAATAATAAGTGCACTGCCTGGATGCCAGCAAAAAAGAAATTCAGAGAACCTGAAAGAAAATCAATCACAAAAGGCGAGGAAAAACACTGACTGGAAAGAAATGTGTAGCTGTTCAGCAAAAAAAGCAGTACAAGCTCCAGCTTTGGTACAAGATATGACTTCCAGTAACCTGCAGGAATAAAATGATTACAATGATGAGATGATTAAAAGAAATGAAACACTGATGGAGTATATCAATTCAAATAACAAAAGGCTGGAAAAAATGCAAGAAGCTTTAAACAGATATTCAGATGAGGTGATAAAATTGCAAAAATTAGAGGTCAAAATGAAGAAAAGGCTGGCTGAATATGAGGCCGTTCAACAAGAGATCTTTCAAAAAATAATAGAATTGGAGGACAGAGCACATAGGAAAAACCTGAGATTTTCTGCTGAAGAAGAGAAGATGGAAGGAACAGATTGTATTAATTTTATGAAAGAAAAAATAAGCAACTAGACTGGTATTCCACAGCAGGAGTTGTTAATTGAAAGGGCACATCATGTGTATGCTCCAAACCAAGCCATGAGAGAGCAACCTAGACATTTAATCATGAAGATGCATTTCTGCCAGCAGAAGGAGTTTATTCTGACAAAACTGTGGCAGAAGAACAAAGTACTAAAAGTGATAAATGATTACACACTCTAGACAAGGCAGAAGAGGAGAACATTTATTCCACTAATCATGGAATGTCAGGAAGCAGGTATGAGATTCAAACTGCTTTACTCAGCTATCTTTAGAATATTCTTTCCTGGAGGGTCAAAATCATTTTTTGGTGTTGAACATGCTAAGGAGGAAAAACAAAAGTTTGTCTAACAAAAAACGAGCTGCAAAACAAAAGGCAATTCTGCTTCTTGTTCTTCTGGAAATAAAGACCACAGAGAGACTATGCCAGTGAAACCTTTTCCAATATTTTAAAATAAAATGCTTGAGAGACAGTAAAAAGCACTACAGTTGACTAGAAGAACCAAGAGTACACTGGAAATGAAGCATAGACTGGGTTTGGGCAATGGAGATAAACAGGAATAAAACCAGCAACTTGGAAATTAACAAATAAATGTGGGATTAACAAAGCATTAATTATATTTGTGAAACATGACCGAATAAGAAAACCTGAAAATATTGCACTTTTTTGACTTTGTTAAACTTGTAGAGGACTCTAAACCATATGCACTACTTTATATCATTAATTTTGGAAGAACACTTAGGAGAGGGGAATAGGAAGGAAACAGTTAACTGTAAGTAAAACAAAATGTTGTTCTTAACAGTAGTATTTTTATAATGTATGATATAATCTGCATGTTATAAAGTAAAGTTTCAAGTGTAATGGGGATACTAAAGAAAACAGTTGCCCCTTTCACCCTTCTTTTCTCTTTCTCCCTTTTCTGTTTTAAGAAATGTAGGTACAACAATGTTAAAAAAAGAAAAGTCTTATTATTAAGTAGCATGATACAAGAAAAAAATGGTGTGCTTTGCTCATTTTGAATAACTGTATTAAGGCCTTTGGCTTGATCAAGTAACAAGTTTTAAGAAAAAGCAAATAAGTAATAAAGAATATTGAATATAATAAAGCTTTCCTCTACCAAATAAATAAATGCTTGTAGAAGCAATTTTGTATCTGGTTCTTATGTCTCCATGGAGACAATCTGATAAAGAGCAATAAAAACAGAATACTTCTTTCTCTCACTGTCATTTTTCAGTGGCTAGGAAATAATGTTTTTTGAAAGCATTCAAGTGCTTTCCCAATCTGGGACAGCAATAAAGATAAGACAAAACCAGACAGCACTTAGTAGAAGCACAGGCTGAACCATGTATCTTAGCATAGATAACTTTCCTCTTAGGTTAACCCATGTGAGTGTGGCTGACAGTTTGGGACAATTGTTCCTATTAGGAGGGTAAAACTTCATAGTTTTGCATGTTAGTATTAAGTAAATAGGTTTTAGGGGTGCATTGAGGGTGTATTTTTGTTGGCTTCCAATAAAACAAAATGTTTTGTAAGATGTGACACAGGCTCAAATGAATATGACAAGAAACAACTGTATAAAATATCAACTTGCCAAATATTAGTGTATGTATGTAACACAATTTATTTTATTTTATTTATTTACAGTTTGATTACCGGGGAAGTCCACTGGGCCAGAACGTACCCATTTTCAGTGGAGGCCCGGGGAGAAAAGCTCCAAAAGCAAAGCAAATACAATCTAAGTTACATAGTGTAAAAGATAGTAATAAAATATATACATTTGGAATAACATTACATTGAATACAGTTAGTAAAAAAAGCAAATACACGCAGTATACTTCAAAAAACATCATTCAGGAAGGTAGATACAATAGATTTAGTAGTTTCCTTCAAGTAGCAGGTTTGACTGTATGAAAAGAAGGTGTAAGGTTACATGCTATTTACAATATTTACATATGAGGAGTAGAGAGAGAGAAAGTACATAAACTGAGAGTAGAATATAGTTTGATCAAGCAGTGATCGAGAGAGAAAAAGAGAAGAAAAGAAGATAGTATTAGGGTAGAGTAAAGAGAAAGGATGTAGAGGGTTCAAGGGGAATTTATGTAGATTTATGTAGGATGTAAGCAGGATGTAAACAAATGATAGATCTAGATACTTGACAAAACTGTTACACATAAAAGGTGAAAATAATACATTTTTAACATAATGATGCTTTCATAAGTTCATAGGTTCATAGGTAAGTACTAGGCTAATGGCCCTGGAGCCAATGCAAGCCTAGCCCAATAGTGTTCCAAGTCATCTGCTTACCAGAAATTAGTTCCCTGTGCCCCCTATCTAGCAATGCAATTGAAGTGATCCCCAGGGTTAATTTCCTATTTCCCATCCATTCATCAAGATTTCTTTTGAAGAAGGCCAGTGAGGTGCTCTGCTTGACGTGAATGGGGAGTTTATTCCAGAGTATTGGAAGTCTCTGGGTTAGGAACCTATCCCTCCAGCAGGTTCTGTTTAATGTGGTGATAAGGTTGAGGTCTTTCTATGTTATCTTTAAATGTTAATGGCCTCACAGATATATACAAAACGAAAGAGTAGTGAAGTATATTAAAAATGTAGAGTGCAAATAACTATGCTACAGGAGACACATATGGAAAGAAATGAACATGTGAATTTGATAAAAAAAGGTTTTCAGGAAGGTTATTCAGCAGAATACCTGGGACAAAGCAAAGAGGAGTACTTATATTAATTGCAAGAGGAGCTCCAATAGTGGTAGAAGAGGGTAAAAAGATAATAATGGTAGAATTGTAGTACTAAGGGGGTACTGGCAAAGGAGGAGGATTACACTGCCATGTATTTATATTCCACCTAAAAGTGCAATAACAGAGCTTAAGAAAATTCTAGAAGAAATAATCAGCTTTCAGTAGGGAATATTACTTACAGATGGGACTGTAATTTGATTTGCAGCAGTGAAGATGTGTTGAGGGCCCAGAAGGGAAAATAAACCAAAGGAGGGCAGATTTTTGAAGAAATTTATGAAAATATTTGGCATGGAAGATGTCAATTCAGTAGTGGGAGTTTGAAGTGAATTTACATATTATTCTACAAGATACAAAAACTGGGCTAGGCCAGACAGAACCTATATTTCACAGGAACATGTGCATTTAATTGAAAGTTTTGTTATACATCCAATAACTATTTCAGATCACTCACCAATAATAACTAAAATAAAAATGCAGGATAATTAAATAAAAATGAGACACTGGTGCCTTCCCATCTATATTTTGAAAAGAGAGGAATTTAAGGAATGGATAGTGAAAATTATTCGGGAGTTATTAGAAAAGATAGAGATTTTGTCTGAAAGTATAGTTAGGAAGTGAGATAAAATTAAAGTGGAGTTTAAAAATAGGGTGGAACTAAAAAAAAACAGATATATGGTTAAGAAGTAACAAGAATTATTTAGAGGGACTGACAAATTTTAAAGTATTGCAGAATGGGAGAATCTCACAGAGCAAGAAGAGGAGCTATTACACAATGCTAAACAGAAAATAAGGGAATACATTGATAATATGCATGAGTTTAGAAAGATTGCTGTTATGCAACTGTTTTTTACTAATAACTACAGGGCACAAAAACTTTTAGCACAATGACTCAGGCAACATAAAGTAGAAAGGGTTGTTGCTAAGCTTATCTTGATAACAAGACATCCTGTAGAGGTACTGAAATATTTCAGAAATGTTATGAACATCTGTATAAAGCAGATAAATATGAAACTCAAAAAAAGGTAGAAATGGAAATGTTTATGAAAGAATTAAATATGCCAAGGTTAGAGGTAGATGAGGCTCAATTACTAACAGAATAGGAGGAGATGAGATAAAAATGGTGATGTATAATCAATCCACACAAAAGTTCCCAGGAATAGATGGTATTCCTGTGGAAGTTTGGAATCTAAGAAGAAAAAACTGATAAAGATCTGGAAGGTTTTGTTTAACAGCATTTTATGAGGAGGAGAAGTACCAGCATCCTGGAAGAAAGCAGTGGTGGCTGTAATACCTTAAAGGATAAGACCCATCAAATCCTGATTCATACAGGCCCATTTCAGTCCTAAACCATGATTATAAAGTGTTTATGTCTATAATGGCTAAAAGAATGACAAAGATTATGCCAACATTGATAGATCTGGATCAATGTGGTTTTGTGAAGGGGAGGCAAACATTTGACAACACTGACAGAACACTGATGATCCAGAGGGAAGCAGAATGTAATAAAATAGCACTGTTGTTGGTGGGTCTTGATGCAGAGAAAATATTTGGCACAGTAAGCTGGGAGTTTATGAGCAAAGCAATGGAAGCATTTGCCTTCCCTGATAAAATGATAAGGTTGATCAGGAGGATATATGAGGGATTGGAGGTGAAAATTAAACTGAGTGAGTTCCTTTCTGATCATTTCTTTTTGAGCAGAGGAACCAGGTAGGGGTATCCTCTTTCCCCTTTGTTATTTGCATTATATTTACAACCATTAGTAAAGAAAATAAGGGACTCAGAAAGTCATGGCTGTAATTGGTATGGTAGTCAAGAAAAGTTGGCTTTATTTCCAGATGATATTATTTTATACCTGATAAAACCAGAAAAGGGCATTTCAGTGTTATGGAACATTTTGAGGCAGTTTCAGATTTTTTTCTGGATACAAAATTAATGAAGCTAAAACAAAGACAACAGATATAAATTATGTACCCACACATGAATTTGTTCAGCAAGATCCATATTTATGGGGACATAATAAAATGAAGTGCTTAGGAGTATGAATTTAAAAGGATTCTGGTGTGACAGCTAAGGATATGAAACAAAGGAAAATACAAAAAATGAGAACTTGGAAGCTGTATTATAGGGACATGAATAGCAAGATACAAGCAGCTAAAATGTGTTTGGTCCCTACTCAGGTCAGCCATATTTTTATCAACCAGTGGAGAAGTTGTAGATAGCAATTAATAAAGAGCTGAAGGATTTTATCTGGGAGGGGAAGACTGCAAAAGTCAAATGAAATAAGCTCATTCTTCCAATAGAACAAGGCAGTTTGGGATTACCTGATTTGAAAGGGTATTTCAGAGCTACACAGTTAAGGCTCCTATACATAGTACAAGCAGAAACCTATAATTCAAAGTGAAAGGGATGATGATGATGAAACAGGGGGAAGCTCAAGAAACAAGGAGAGACTGGGATTTTGGATGTGGATCCTTAAGGAGAATAACGATAATCATACAGAATATTATATTCATAAAGCAGCAGAAAGTATTCTATGAACTAAGCCAACACGGGAATGGAGAAAGGAGATTCTGCCGAAAGGGATGACTGTAGTTAGGGATACAGACAGTAGGTAAGAGGGCCCGGAACTTATTGGAGAAAAATGGCAACAGAACCAACTTATTGGGAACAAATAATTAGAGAGGGAAGGGTAACAGAGTGGGAAGAGGCCAAGAATGTATTTGGACTGCAAGCTAGAGATTGCCTTCCCTATCAAGACTGCTACCATATTATAGGCAAATAGAAGGAAATAGGGCATCCTAAGCAAAATACCAGCACTAGTAGAGTTTTTAGTAGACTCTGGAACAGAAGCTGCTGTTAAAAAAGTATAATTAGTAGAACATATACATTACTGCATGATAACTATAAGAATCAATCAGAGGAGTTTAGAAAGGATTGAGAAGAGAGATTGGATAAGCAATTCACAAAGAAACAATGGTATGCATGTCTCTCAAAAATGAAGCAAAGTCTAAAAAAATTTAGGACCTTCATTTGGAAGTGTTTATATACATATTTTTATGCCCCAAGTAGACTCCAAAGAATTTTTCCTTAGGTAGACAGCAACTGTTGCAGGTATATGTCTGGGAGTATAATGAGTTGGCAGACTTTAAAGATTCCCTGCAGACTACTCTGTCAGAGATACTGGGTGAGTAAATTGGTGTAGTTAAGAAAATGATTTTTGAGCTATGATACAGAATTATAATTGTCTAGATATAGTAAGGCCTTGCTGAATCTAATTATGGCAGCTGCCAAAAAAGCACTTACTAGAAAATGGAAATCAAAGTCTGAACCAACTGTACTAGAAGTGGTGAATATAGTAACAGAGATAAAACAACTGGAATTGGGATCTTTAGAAAAGGGTAGGAGCAAATTACATAGAAAAAAAATGTGAATTGTGGGAACAATATATGCAGAGGATGAACGAGGTTTAAAAGAAGGCAGGATCTGAATGAGCTATGTAATGTTTATTGACAATGACTACATAAATTATAAGTGATGTATAATATTTGCAACTAAAATTATGTCAATACCTAGAAAGAAAAAAATCACTTACCAAAAAGCCCTTGCTGTTGTCATGTACTCAGTCTATGCCTCAGCAGATAGTGGGTGAACCTGCAGTGCCCACTGGTTGTTCTTCAGACCACTCTCTTATCTCTCTGCTTTCCTCTGTTGTAGTCCCTTCAGTCAGCATGAACCAGTGGTTAGCCACACCCTCTTCAACTGTTCAAGTGTCCAAAATGGGCATGGGAGAGCCATCTTCTCTAGGTTTGGAAGACCCTTCAAGAAATTCTTCTCAGGGTAACTGGAGCAAGAAACCTAAGATGGGGTAAATGTTACTCATTCAAGTCAGTCCTCTTCAGCTGGAATGCCTATTAAGAAAAAACAAAAAAATGAAACATTGTTTATCTGATGAAGTTATTACTCTAAAAAAGATGAGTACCTTACCTTGACTAGAAGGAATTACAGGCAATAAATCCTGGTATGCAGAAGCCTTTACAGATTTGCATTCTCTGTATAGTTATTTCTGAGGAAAGAGGGTCTTATGATTCTGATTTTGACAGAGATAGGGCTTCTTCTACTGCAGATTTCTAAGCACAATTCTCTGTGTGAGGAAATTTTTAATTTTTGTCCTTCTGTGGAGGAAGTTTCTTTTAATTAGACCATTGCCAAGATGAATTAAATATTTTTATAGGAATAAATAAATGTTCCCCTGAACTGAGGAAATGTTTTGATTAATTACAAAAGCATATACCTCATCCCACTCCCATCCCCCCTATATTGCCAGCCTTGTAGGATGTGTTGATTGCTGCCTGTACTCATCCTGCTATCCAGCTGTCAGTGCCTAAAACAGCAGAAAAGCTGTATATATTGCCTCCTGCTAATAAATTTATTTTTTTCTCACCTTAAATCTGATCCAGCTCAGCTGCCATTTCAACTATGTCTCGTGCTGACAATGAACTGGTCCTCAATAAAAAACATAAGGTGGTAAAGAAGGAAAAATCTTATACTGTATAGGTAAGAGGCTGTTTTCATCTTCTTCCTCTTTAACCTTCATAATTCTAAAATACCAGCCATGTATGGGCAAGTTTATACTTTGTCATATGGAAAGTCTGAGGGAATTGGCTCCACTCCTACAGAAGAAAGCTCCTTTTTGAAAAAAATAGTTTCTACCTTTTCTTACATATCTAAACATGCTTTGAAGAGTGTGTCTGTATGTGCAGATATTGTGTCTAGGGCCACTTCTACTGCTACAGTTTTTAGATGATATGCTTAGGTACATAACCAAAAGTTTGTTGATGAGGTAAAGTTTGAAATCTTGAGTTCAGCTTTAGATCAGTATGCATTGCTTATAGGTTCATAGGTTCATAGGTAGGTACTAGGCTATTGGCCCAAGGGCCAACATAAGCCTAACCAACAAGGTTCCCTGGCTTACGCCACCCAAGAAACTTATTTCCCTGTGCCACTGTTGATCAGAGACACAGAAGTGATACCCGGGGTATATTTCCTATTTCCCATCCACTCATCAAGATTTTTCTTAAAGAGTGCTAATGAAGAACTTTGCTTGACATTGATGGGTAGCCTGTTCCAGAATATGGGAAGTCTCTGGGACAGGAATCTATCCCTCCAGCATGTCCTGTTTATTGTGGTGACAAGGTTTAGGTCCCTAGAGTGTGTAGCTCAGAGGGATTGGGATTTCTTTAGGTGTAGCATGTCCAACAGCTCTGGGTTTGACATAGCTTTATATGTTAGGCAGAGATCACCTCAGAGTAGGCAATATGTTACGGAGTAAAGCTGGAGTTTTTTGAGGCGGTCAATGTAGGGCATTTGTTTGAGGGTAGTAATCCTCTTTGTGAGGTACTTCTGTGGCCTTTCCAGCTGCTGCAGATGCCTTGTAAGGTACATTCCAAAAGGGGTGCTGTACTCTATAATGGGTCTAATGAGTGACGAGTAGAGGGAAACAATGACCTCTTTTTTCCTGGATGAGAACCCTTTTATGATGAGGTGTACCACGTAGAAGGACTTCCTGACTACTGTGGCGATGTGACTATCAAAGGAGAGGCTACTGTCCACCTGGGCCCCAAGGTCTCTTATTACACATTCGGTGTTACATAGATTGCACCTATGTGGTAGTTCATGGGTACAGAGTTTTTACCAAAGGGGATGACACTGCACTTTTTGGCATTGAGCTTGAGGCCATGGCTCTGACACCAGGCATCTGTCTCAGCGAGGCCCTTCTGTAGGATGTCCACATCATTTGGGGACTTGACTATGGCTCCTAGTTTGCAGTCATCTGCGAACTTCATTATCCAGAGGCCTTCTGTGTTAGCCTGTACTTCAGAGAAGTAGATACCAAACAGGAGACGTCCCAGGACGGAACCCTGTGCTACTCCACTTGTCACTGCTTTGAGGTCAGATTTGGAGACAGCAACATTTACAGTGTGGGTTCTGTCAGTGAGCCAGATGGCAACCCATCTTGTGACATAGGGATTTATACCTTGTTTAGTGAGTTTAGCTATAATTCCAGAATGGGGGATGGTGTTGAAAGCCTTAGCGAGGTCAAGATAGGCTGTGTGCACCACCTTACCCTCATCTACGACTTTGGTGACTACCTCAAAGAAGTCGATCAGGTTCAGGAGGCATGATCTGCCTTTCACAAACCTGAACTGGGTGGGATCTAGAGTTTGGAGGTTACCAATGTATTTGTTTATGAGTTCCATGATGATATGTTCCATGGCCTTGCAGACCAGGCTCGTCAGGCTAATAGGTCGATAGTTCCTGGGATCAATAGTGGCTCCACCTTTGTGGAGTGGGATAACTGTTGCTGTGCGCCATTCAGTGGGCACAAAGCCTGATGCAAGGCTATTATTGAACATGGTGCTTAAGTGGGGAGCCAGTTCATTCTGAAGTTCATGTAAAACGCAGCCTGGGATGTTGTCCGGTCCCATGGATGCTGTGTTTTTGGCTTTAGAGAGTGCAGCATTTACTTGCGTAGTTGTGATTACAGGGACTCTGCATTCTTCCTGTATAGATATGGGCCCTTTAGGGGGTGGAGGGGTAAAGTTAGCACTGAACCTATCTGCCAGGATGTTGGCAATATCAGTTGATTCTGTAATTTGTGTGCCATTGTGCTGTAACTCAGAGCAGATTTGGGTGTTGCCATTGAGATTCTTGACATAGCTATAGAATGCTTTGTGGTTGTCCTTAGAATTAGTGGCGATTTTGTTTTTGTAGCTAGCTTTGGAGGATCTTATAAGGGAACTCAGCTTCTTACTGAGGCTGACCAGGGAGCTCCTCCACTCATGGGATTTTACTCTCTTTTGCAACAGTTTCTTCCTTCTGTTGTACACTTTATTTATGGCAGGGGACCACCAGACTGGCTTCCTTTTTTTGGAGGATAGCACCTTGGTTCTGTTTGGGATAGCATGATCCATGCACTCATGTAAGTACTTATAGAGTGCATTTGTGTAGGATTCAGCAGTTGTAACTGTATTGTCCATCTGCATGAGTGTCATGAAGTTCACCATATCTGTCTTAAGAAGCATGAAGTTGGCTTTGGACAAATTTTTTACTGTGGTCTCCTTAATGGGGGGTGGGGGCAGGATGTGGATATCAAGGGTGATTAGCTTATGGTCGGATCGAACCAACGAGAAGTTGACTTCAGGTGTGGAACACCGACCACTCATGTTGGTAATGATTAGGTCTAGGATATTGTTGCCCCTGGTGGGGGTGTGGATAAGTTGATCCAGGGCATTGGAGTTCATGAATTCCAGAAAGCGTTGAGCTAAAGAGCTGGTACGCAAGTAGTTTTCACAGTTAATGGTGGGGTAGTTGAAGTCGCCCATTATTAGGGTGTTTGGTTGAACCCTAATATTTTCCAGTACATCAAGAAAAGAGGAGTGGGAATCCTGGGGCATAGTGGGGAATCTGTAGCAAGCTACAATTTTGATTGCAGTTTTGCCCAGAGTTAGTTGCACTTGGATAACCTCGGATGCATTATGCTGAGCAACTAGCCTGGAGATGTGGATATCCTTAATGAATATGGACACACCTCCGCCTTTGGTGTTTCAGTCCAGGTTACATGGCCGAAAAGTGTGGTATGAGTTATAGCCTGGTAGTGCAGGGGTGCTGTCTGGAGCCTTGAACCAGGTCTCAGTCACTGCACAGATATCGATGTTCTCCATTTTAAGGAGTGCCTAGAGTGAGTGCATTTTGAGATTTAGACTTCTAGAATTGAGTAGCATTACCTTCAGTTTTCGCTTGCCTGTTCCTGTTATGGTGGTGAATTTGTTATTTGAACCTTGCCTAAAAAGGCACTATAGGGGCAGCAAGAGCCTTAGCTAGTATCCGGAATCCCCAGGGGCGACAGGTGCAGGCCATCTGTGGCAAAGCCTCATGGTTTGTTGACCATGTCATCCCAAGCAGACAGATACCAGATCCCCTTAGAATGACACCAGTAGCTTAGATAATTGTTGAAGTCAATAATTTTGTCCTTGTACTGCGGTATCATTCTGAGCGATGGCAGAATGCTACTTAGGGTTAGTGTCATACCTGCCTGGGCTACAAGATCGGAGAGCTCTTCCATGTCTCTTTTCATGTAGTCTAGGGAGGTATGTCTCAGGTCATTCACACCAACATGGACAATGACAGAGTCATATTTGCACTTGTTGTGGAGTGACCTGAGTGCGTGGGTTATGTGGCAGATCCTGGCACCCGACAGACAGCTGACAGTAACCTTCTCCTTGTTTAGCCTGGTGAGTGGGACATCAGTGTGCCTGACTATAGAGTCACCTATGACTAGTGTGTTGGGTACGTTGTTTTGCCTTATTGGCTGTGGTGGAGTGGCACACGGAGTCTATGGGCTATGTGTCATTTGGGTTGTGTTGGGGGATGGAGGTTGCTTGAGTTTCTGCTTTGGAGGTCTCTGTTGCTTAGACAGATTATTATTGAGAGCCTCCGCGAATGTTTTTGTGTTACTATGCGTGGATTTTGGTGGTGTAGATTTAGTGAGACTATGTGATGAGTGTGGTGTGGTGCAAATGTTTACCTTCTCCTCATGACTGTCAAGTTCAGGCTTGGTTGGAAAGAGCTTTACCTCCAGTTTGGCTAGATAAGTGCATCTCTCACAGGTTGTAGTGTTGGGTGGTAGTAGGAGAGGGTTGTCTGTGTACATGAGGCAATTTCTACATTGCCTCAAATGCCCAGAATCATCAGATAGACAGGAGAGAACACTGGGAGCTGACCCTTGGACATGCCTGAATAAAAAACTATTTTCCTCTAGATAAGTGAGGAAAGTGAGTACAAGAGCTGTTTTTCTCTAAGCAAGTGAGAAAAGTAAGTACAAAAACTGTTTTCCTCTAGGTAATGAGGAAGGTTGAGTGCTATAGACATTAGTAGCTTATTTAATGCTTACAAGTTCTGAACAAGTGCTGAGCACGAATAAGCACATTTAAGTGCTAAAACTAAGAATCTGTATCTGCACTAGACAAGTTACAGGACAGAAACAAGTGCAAATGCAGGCTTTCAAATCAGAAAGTTGAGAGTGATGGAAAAGATTGCCCAAACGGCCAATAACTACAATTTCTGGGCCAGAACCACTCCTTATGTGGTAGACAGGTTACCTAGTGCTTACCACTCCCACTGATAAGCTAGAAGGCTTCCCTCCAACACAGAAAGGCTTTGGTGGCTCAGAAGCTTACATACAGTCCTGGATACAGCAAAACTATATCTGGAACACTAGTTACAGGAAAGGTAGAAAACAGGCTTACAGTTTTTTGTTTTTTTTTTACAGAAAAGTAGCAAAAACAGTAGTAAAAACAATTCACATGCAGTGCAAGCTAGCGCACTTGAGTATGTAGCAATATTAGATCAAACAGTTTAAAAAATGCAATTAAATTAAAAAGGACTAAATGCAAGTGCAGAAAGAGTTTATTAGGTAGAATGTGGTAAAGAGATGGGACTGGGGGAGTGTCCCAGATCAAATCTACAGTGGGGCGGGCAACTGCAAAAGCCACCAAATTTAAACTACAAGACAAAAATAAGGAGGATGGGTGGGACAAAACAGTTTCAACAGAGATCTAAGCAACAACTACAACTAACAGTACAAACTCTAAAACCAAAAAAATATACTCAGCTCTGTATATCTGCAGATAGATTGGAAAGCAGTCTCTCAGAACACAGGTTCCAGCAATTAAATGCAGGCTGTTACTAACAGGTCTAATTTTATGCAAGTGATCCTTGAGTTAGATAACACACAAGCTGTAAAAAACAGTTATACCAACTGAAGACACGGCAGAAAATAGGGGGAGGGACAGTTTCAACAGAGATCTAAGCAACAATTAACAGTACAAACTCTAAAACCAAAAAAATATACTCAGCTCTGTATATTTGCAGATAGATTGGAAAGCAGTTTCTCAGAACATAGGTTCCAGCAATTAAATGCAGGCTGTTACTAACAGGTCATCTTCATCCATCACCTTTTGTCCCCAGGGACCTCTTCAAGTGATTACAGACAATGTTACAGTCATGAGGTATATAAACAAGCAGTGAGGTACGAGGTTGTAACCCTGATGCAGGTGGGCAATGATGACTTGTCAGTTAGCGCTTCAGCATTCCTTAACTCTTCAAGCATCTTTCATTATATCAGAACAAAATATATTGGCAGCTAAGCAGGACCAGGACAGACCCTAATGAATGGGAATTGAATGAGGTGGTCTTCCAGATATTGATCCAGATGTGGGAACACCTCAAACATATCTGTTTGCCTCTATCCAAAACATACAACTAAACAAGTTTTGTTTCAGGGCTTCTTTCAAACAAGCCTAGAAAATAGATGCATTGTCATTCCCTAGGAAGGGAATGTTCCTGTATCCTTTTCTACTCTTGCCACTGATATCCAGGGTAATTCCAAAGATTCAAAATGATACCCCAAATAATCATTGTGGTGAGCCAGGCAACATTGGTTCACCCTTCTTATAGAACTGGCCAAGGACAATTACTGCAAGCTTCCTCACAGACTGAATCTACTCATACAACACAGGGAGGAGTTTGTTGCACCTCATTATAAATCAGCTTTAATTGCCTGCCTAGATGATTCATTTTCAACATCTATCACTCACCCTATGGCTGTATACATAGATAAAAAAGTAAAAGTTCTGGTGTCTGGCTACTCTCATGTTATGAAAGATTCTTGGGATTTTTTAGAAAAATTGAGAAAGGTTGAAAATAGCAGCAGCTTAGCGTTTGTTACCATTGATATAGCAAATTTATTTAATGTTATTCCACAAGATGTTGGAAAAGGGATGTTTCATGAATTTATTTATGAATCCAGTGTTTTTAGTGCTAATGAGATTAATGTTTTTGATGCATTGCTAGACATGGTTTTGAAACATAATTTTATCCATTTGGATGGGCAATTTTTTCAACAAAAAAGAGGTGTGCGCCCCAGTGTTTGCTAACATAGCTCTACTTCAATGGGAAAAGCAATATATATTTAATAATGACAATATCCCACCTTACCATTTTTATGAGAGGCTTTTGGATGACATTTTTATTGCTTGGGATGTTAACAAAGTAGATACAGATAGATTTTTTGAATATCTACATTCCACTACCTCTTATTTAAAGTTCACTTACCATTACAGTACAGTAAGTATTAATTATTTGGATGTGTTAATATACAAGGATGGTATGAAAAAAAGTATACAGAGCACTGTGTTTAGAAAAGCAACATACCCCAATAGCCTTTTGCACTATAGTAGTTGCCACCCGATGCATCAAAAGAGAGGAATCATTAAGGGGCAATATATAAGGTTAACACGTATGATTTCCAGTGGAGATGTTTCTTAAGGAATGTGAAAACTTGAAAGGAATGTTTACAACTAGAGTGCAACCCCCTGATTTAGTTGATTTGGATATGGGGGGGAAGTCCTTCAGAAGAGACAGCAGAGAGAAGTGATTCCCATCTTGTTAGAAAATAAAGCTTTAGTATATCAGAGAGAACCAAATGCTGAATATAATTGTTCATTTATTACCACCTTTATTGAAGAATATGGTTTTATTCAGAACATCATTAACCAAAATTGGTTTGTCTTTAGAGCATTTGATGGGATATCTGATATTTTGGGGATCAAACCAGTATTTGTTACTAGAAAAGCTAAATGTATTAAGAATATGTTGGAATCAGATGACAAATTGTATACTACTATTAGTGAAAGGGCTTGAGGTACATACAAGTGTGGCACTTGCAATTTGTGCCAGTATATTTTAGAGAAACATGAGGTGTTTATTAATGGTATGAAAGTCAAAACACATTTTTTCTGTAACTGTAAATCAATGGAAGTGATATATGTGGCATTATGTAAAATGTGCCAAAGTTTTTATGTTGGAAAGATTATCCGTAGTTTTAGAGAACATATTTACAAACATATTTATGACATCAAACATATAAGAACTACCAGTGCCTTGTATAGTCATTTACAAAAACATCCAGACCATGTTTTTTATTTTTTGGAATCTACACCATACATCAGAATTTGCTGGGAGGGCCATGGCGTGATATGGTAGAACATAAGGAGTTGCACTGGCAACTAAAATTAAACGCCACTTCACCCCCAGGTTTAAATGAGTCTTTGTCCATAGCTGGTATTTTAAGGCTTATGTCTCACTAAATTTAAGCATTAGTCTATGTGATTTACCCCTCCATCAGTATTCTTACCCACATCATGCAGTGGTATGCAAAAATAGTTTCACCTTTATTACAGGCCTATTGATATTATAGTAACCACTACAGCTAAATATGAAACAATAAAGTAGGAGCTCTAATAGACAATGAATATTTTATTTGTAGGTATAGAAATACTTTTTTGTGTTCCTTTTCTCCATGTCTAATGGGTAGGCACAAAAATATCTCATTATTTGCCCTGATAAGTTACTCTTTATGTCATTGATGACTACCTTTTACCAAAGTCAATGTACAGGTCATTGTTTTTTATTAAGCATTAGATACAAATACCTACTGATTTACTAAATATGCATGCCATGGTAGTTTGTGGAAACTGCTCCTTACTGTGATTTTTCTAAAAGAAAATAAAAAGTGAATGCCAGATAAGTATAAAAGTTTATAACATATATTACATTTAAGGGGGAAAAGAAGAAGAAACTATAATTATATAACTTGTCCTTAATGCCCAATAACTATCATCATCTGCCATCTCTAAATTAAATAGGCACTACTGAATATTTTAAGAACATAAAAAAAAAAAAAATACTTCTTGAATGTACTCACTGCTTAAAGTTTTCATGAATAGCTACCATCATTTGTTAACAAAAGTGGGTAGAGTGGATTTATTGCACTCTTAAAATGAATCTCTTAGAAACTATAAATGATAGTAACCTGAGTTATACTGTATGGGCTATATGAAAGATTTTTCCCTAATAATCATTTTTCACAGTGTAGAAATTAATCTTTTGAAGTAATTTTATGATATAATAATGAGGTTTTACTCCACCAAGTGTGATATATCCGCTGTGGTACAGCGGTAGCAATGTTGCCTCACAGCAAGAGGTTCTCCAGTTCGATTCTTGGCTAGAGTGTGGGGAGTTCCTTCTGTGTGGAGTCTGCATGTCCTCCCCATGGTTGGGTGGGTGTTCAAAAGACATGTGTAAATGGGAGTGCCTTCGTTGAAGGTTGAACGTCAAGCTGGCACCTTGGCATTCGTGAAAATCCACTGCCAATCATTAGCGAACCGGAGTTCTGCTGTGGCGACCCCTAATTGGGAAAAGCCAAAAGACCAACAACTCCACCAAGTGTGATGCCAAGTACTTTTTCTGTCCATAGACATGCCAACAGTGTCTGGGAAATAAAGGGAATACCATTTTGTTTGAAAACAATAAGCTCTGTGGGAAATCTTTTGCTGAATAATGGTTTTCTTTGGTAAATGGATGTAGTTTTTGTAACATTTCCATTACAGAGTTTTATTAGTAGACCAATTGGAGAAATATTAACCCCATTTATGAGTTATATTTTCTAAGTGTATGCTTCATCTATTAATGCTCAAGTTTATAGCCTCTTTACATTAAAATGTGAAAGTGCTAACCACCTCTGTTTTATTGATGCGACACTACTTTTTTCAATCTCATACAAATAAAGTTTAAGCATTGTCTGGAACTGGTTTTAACTATTTGATTGATGAATACCCTTTTAACTTTTTCCCATGTTTCTAAACAGAATAATTTTATTTGATAACAAGGCCTTTTATATAAATAATGGAAAATTGAAACCAAATGTGGAATGCAGTAAGAAATCAGGGAAATCTGTGAGCTTATTATTGTTATAAGATTATGCTTTCTTAACTCAAATAATTCACTTGTTATAAATATTGATGAAGTGTTACCTAACAAAGTCAGTGGTACGTGCTGGCAGAATAAAATTAAATAATTTAAAGACTGATATAATTGTGAAGAGATTATCTTTGTGCCAGGTTACTATATTCAGAAACATTTCAACTAATATATACAAAACTAGATTATGAAATTAAAAATCTCACGGATTATTGTCTTCTTTGTATAAATAGGGTCCAAGCTATTCTAGGAAGTCCTCCTCTCTCTAGTGATTTTTCAGTAAAGTCCTACATTCGATTATATTACCTATAATTTGGTGGTAAAAATGTTTTAGATCCATTTTGTAATGCATACATTTTAAGCATTTTAAGATATTTAATCTTCCTATTAAATAGATATTTAGGGAAATCAGTTTTTAGGACTGTTGTTCATATTTCATTTAGGATATTAATTTCTGTTTTTGTAAAGACTGTACCACAACTGAGATGTAAGTTCAACCGGAAAAGGTTAGAAGTTTTACTGATTAAAATGGAGATGAGATATTATTTGATTTTAAGAATTAATTTTGTATATGAAAAACCTTCCTACTGTTGCTAAGTCAGAGTTTAGACTGATTTATATCAGATATTGTTAAAAGTAAGTCATCTGCATAGACTAAGCATTTTGCATTGTAACCTGGTATGGTGACTGGGAAACATCTGGGTAATTAGGGCTCTAATATCCTTTTTTTGCTTATGCTGATGAGTCAAATAAAAAATTCAGGCCTCTGTGTTGAACGTGTAATATTGCTGCAAATATGAAGAGAGAATTAACAGTTTTTTTGCCAAAGTATTTTTCTAAAGCTGTTAAATGCTTTGCATTTTTGGACTTACCTCTTCAGAAGGTCTTGTTAGATAGAGACTGAGAACCAATCTAACAAAATCTATTTTGTTTAATGATTGCTGTTGAGATGTTTTTTGTCAGCTAGTAATATAAACTTTAAAATTACATATCTGTCCTAAACATGTTAAGAGCACTCATCAATGGATCATATCAAATTTATATAGGTTCTGAATTTTGTCTAAGCAGAGGTTGAGTAGTGCTTGCTCATACTTTAGACAGCAAGATTTTGTTGTGAATACCAATGTTCAGAATATCCTATGAAAACACACTAAAACGTCTAGATCTGACCTCAAGAGCAACCATTTTATTTACAGATGTATAAATAGTTCTATTCTAATGCATTTACTTTGGCATTTAACATATTAGTGAATTCAAACATTTGTATCTTATTTGTAGATATAGCAAGTGATTCTTGTAGCTTAATTTCCATTTTTGTTACTTTGTTTTTGCAGGCTGTGAAAGCCCACACCTTTGGTTTGTAACATATTAACAGAATGAAGTTACAGTTATAGTTTCTGCATGATAATGTTATACCAGTTTGGGATGATTTCATTGGTGTGAGTCTGTGTTGTATCAACATATTCAAGATTGTCTTAGTTAATACGGGATTGCTTACTTTGAACAAACAGACAAGAACGGCATATGTAAAAGTGCCGTTGTGATACCATTGTCTTTCTTCCTGCTTTAATCCTCAGCTGCATTCTGGTTCAGATCCAGTCTAATACTTTTTGAGTCTGAGAAGGAAATTCCATAGTTTGTCAAGCATTGTTTGATGCTTAAGATAAAATATTCATGGTAGGCAAAGCTGAAGAATAATCCAGAAATATCTAAGTTATGTACTTACCAGAATGAATGATTTAGCTAGTGTTAGTCCAGACACTGGAAACTGTTGGACTGGTCACCAAAGGCTTCAATCATTCAGCAACAACCAACCTCTAATCAGCTCAAGCCACTTCCCTTGTATCTTTGTGCAGTAGTGCAGCTAGGGCTAGATGACAGGGGCATCTGCCCTGGGTGCAAAATGCTGGGAGAGGCACAATCAGCTGATCCCAATCTCTAATGCAATACTGGCTATGAACTCTAGCAACTGTTTGTCACATTTGTAGCAAGACGTGTTCTACAGTTTTAAGAATTTTTTTTTATTAAACATGAGCACCGCAGAACTCTGTGCAGGCAGAGTATAAACTTTAGTAACTGTTTGTCATATTTGTAGCAAGCAGTATGCCACAGTTTATAAGAAGCAATTTTTTTAACTGAAACACGACTGCCATAGCACTCCATGCAGGCAGAGAATAAACTGTAGAAACTGTTTGCTACGTTTGTAGCAAGCAGTTTGCTACAGTTTATGAGAATTAATTTTTTAACTAAAACATGAGCACAGTAGTGCTCCGTTCAAGCAGGGTATAAACTGTAGCAGCTGTTTGCTACAAATTTAACAGTTTGTGGTAGTGGGACAGGGCAGTGGTTGAGCCAACTATACTTCTGCCTTAGTGTGCTATTCCTTACTGATTTTCCAGATTAAATTATGCCAAAACTGTAACAAGAAGGTCAGGCAGATTATATGCAATAAACCAAAACATGGACAATTTTACTAATGTAAACTAATTAGTGGCCTCTGGTGCTCCCCAAGTTCCCTTTGGAATGGACAACTTGGATGGGGATGGGGGAGTGACATGTTTCCACTATCTGGACTAATACCAACTACATTTATCATTCTGGTAAGTACATAACTTGCATATGTGAGTTGGTATAATCCAGAGACTAGAAACCATTGGACAGAGTCCTCAGCAGACCTTGGAAGGTACTATAGCAAAATACTTCTGAGAATAGATGCCCCAAAAGAGACTATTGTCTTGCAAAAGTATGTAAGGATGACCATATAGCTAAAGTGCAAATGTCATCCAGAGATAAATTCCTAACATATGTTGTCAAAAGTAGCTTGAGCTCTGACAAGATGCACTTTATGTTTGGAAGACAAGGATTTATTACTGGAAGAGTAACAAAGAATAATGCAGTCCGATTACTTAGATAGGGACATTTTTGTTACCTTCTGAATTTTCTTCTTTTTAGTGAAGGAGACAACAACTTATCATATGCTCTATACCCTTTGTACTGTCAAGATAAAATCTGAAATGTCTATGCACATCCAAGCAGCGAAGACAATACTCATCTTTACTGTTAAATTTGGGGAAAAATACCAGCAGATGAACACATTGATTCAAGTTAGCTTGAGTGTCACCTTTGGACATAAAGGACAAGTTATTTTTTAAAGAATCCTTAGCTTTGTGAAATACCAGACAAGGGTACGTGCAAGATACTGCCTACAACTCATCCAGCCAATGTGATAACTGCAAGGAAAAGATCTTTCATGACAACAACTTCATGTCAGTCAAATTTGCCAGCTCAAACAGAGGCATAGTCATTTTTCTAACAAAAAATTAAAATACCAAGTGAGGGAGAGGGAATGTAATGGGAATCTGGAGTGAAAAATTTCTTTAACTCATTCAGCTCAGAAAGTTTGCAGTGGAACTTCCAATGGGCCTTTTGATAGAATCAAATTATGTTCTTACATATCAAACAAATGTTTATATCTCTGTAACCACAGGGATTATGAAAGAAGTATAAATGGCAAATTCTTCAGCACATGCTATTTTTATAGTGGTAGTATTCTTTAGGTTCTGGGTCTTAAACTGATTTTATAAGTCACAGTAAACACAGTAACGATTACATTTGTAATATTTGTAAACAACTTACAATATCTCAGCAACCACTCAAGTTATGCACATGCTGTCAGTAGCATTTTATTCATCTAACTGAGAGCTTTTATAGGAGAATAAGAAATACTACATGTGCAAATTGGTCATTGAGATATTTAAACAAATGTGAAAATTATATCTATATAAATTAATATCATGAAAACAACTGTTAATACCTATTTACCTGCACTAGATAGACATCAAATATTAATGCTGTTGATTTTTCCATTGTGTAAGCTTTAAAATTAAATCTTTTAAAACGTTGTACATAGCTTTGTTTTGGAATTACTGATGCAAATATGAACAAGGAAAATTTGACTCATAGAAGCGTCAGTAGGAGTTATCTGCAAATGCACCTGGAGACGTCACTCAGATGTAATGCATTACACAGTTTACGTGATGCTTAACAAAAAGGTTTCAAATTCTAAAAGGAAAGAGGAAATTGCTGCCAAATGTACTTTGGTGATAAAATGCTGGCTGCCTTTAGGAACAGTTCTGTAATGAACAGTTAGAACTTGAGAAATCAGTACTACATAAGGATCAATGCTGTGATCACTCAAACCTAGAGAGAATTTAGTCCATTTTCCTTTGTAGATTTTTCTTGTTGAATGATTCTGAGAAACACAGACAACTCCTTTACTTATGACGGGAGCATTCGATCTCTGGCCATTAAAGGTACTGGAGAAACCATCCAGCTGTCCTGATGGGTGAAGCAAGAACTGCAGATGCTGTAGCAAAACAATTGATCTTCTTTTGAGGTGAGATCATAACAGAGGAATCCAAATTTGGTGTGGCTATGAGAATGACCTTGACTTTTTCATGTGCTAATTTTCTGTAGACATTTGGATATTAAAGGAATGGGTAGAAAGTGTAAATGAGTCCTGGGACCAAACAAGGATGACTGCATCTCTTGGGGGATGTCCTTGTTGAAGGTGATGGAGAAAAACCTAATGCAATTGGTCGTTGATGGTGTAGCAAAGAGATCACGAATAGGAACTCTCCATCTGTGAAAAATTTTCCAGGTTATTGACCTGTTGAGAGACCATTCATGAGGAGGTGATTTCTGTCCTCAGTGACATTGGATGTCCCTGAGATGTGTAATGGCCCAATCCCATGCCCACATAGCTTCTCTGCAAATGGGTAGAAACAGATGCCTCTCAGTTTGTTGGTGTACCATACCACAGCAGTGTTGTCAAAGTGGATAGACACTGCACCTTAGGTGAGATGGTCTTGGAGGCATGCAGCATTAGGAAGACTGCTCTCCTCTCCAATACACTGATGTGCAACATAGCTGCATTTGTGTTCCATATCTCCTTGACTGTCCAGATCTAGAAATTCCCCCCACCCTACTTCAATAAGGATGCCTCCATATTTATAATAACTGTAGGCGTTGGTTGGACAAAAGTGTTCCCTAAGCAAGGGTGTCTGGATTTATCCATAATGATGGGTATTACTTGCAGGCTTTGAAGAATTTTATGATATTTGTTATGAACTCCATTGCTTGATCCCACTGGAAGCTCAGTATCCATTGCAATGTTGTTATGTGTGATTTGCCATAAGGAAATCTTTGTATAGAAGCTGCCAAGAGGCCTAATATTCTTAGTATCATTACAGTATCCGGAGTTGGGTTTCATATGAGACCCAGTCTGCTTGGACCACAGTGAATATTCTTTCTGATGGTAGTATTGTCCACTGTTTTGTGGTGTCTAACCAGTGTTCTATGATGTTTAAGGATTGAGAAGTGCCCAGTTGAAATTTTGCAAGGTTTACTGAAATCCCCAAGAAAAGGCATGACTAGGATAAGCATCCCCTTACCATGATGACTTTTTTTCTTCTTAGTAGCAGTGATGAGCCAGCCATCAAGGTAAAAATAGTATTCTTATTCCCAGGAGCTGCATATTGGCTGGGACCAGAGCCATATGCTTGGAATGAGTGATTGAATGCCAAGACACTGGTTAACAGTTTTATTACATTATTTTCCTATGGGATTGTTGTGATGCTGGGATGTGTTAACTTCAACTTGGTTTTAGCAAAGTGTTAAGGGAATGTGGATGTTTGTAAGTCAGTGGAATCTGGACTGTGACAAAAAGTAAGTGGTGAGGAATTGAAACAATACTGACTCACTACACAGACATTTGGTCACATAGTGTGATCTATACACTGACTTGCTTTTAACTATATTTATAAGTCCATTTCTTAGTTATTTAAAGCTCAGTGATAGTGGAACATCAGAAAGAAGTAATGTAAAACAACTGAATATCTTAAGACTGGTTACTGCTTTTAATATCTTAATTTTCCATGGGGATGCTGTGACAATCAGATATGTTGATTTTTTACCCTTGTATTAGGAGCAAGAGGAGATAAGTGATTGGTTGAACTGGAGTGGCCATTCAAGACCTGAATGAGATTGGAGGGCTACTAGGTAGTGGATTCTGGAATGAAGCAGAAAGCAAATGGGGAAGAATATTAGGAACTCGGAAAAAAAAGCATATCAGCTTACATGCAGATGATGTGTTATCACTGAAGCACTGGAAATAAGATGAGGAACAGATATGGCAGTTACTAGATTCTTTCTGGAAAAAGTCACAATATAACATCAAGCAAGAGAAAATGCAGGCATTAGTGCCGGATAGGAGAGAAGAATATGGCATATAAGAAGGAGAGAAAAGGATGTGGAAAAGAGAGTTAAGATACTTAGGTATATGGTTGGTGGATTCAGTAACAAAATCAATGCAGGACACATACAATAAAATTTAGGAGAAAGCTAAAAAGTAGATGAAAGAATAGCAGGTGATGAAATTTGTCCTAGATCAAAGGACACAGGCTTTGCAAATGGTTCTTCTTTGCCAGTTCACTTACTCAGGGCAAGACATTTGGCAGTTACTGGAAGTAGAGTGGTTAAAGAAAGTAAAGCAGTGCTATATGGAATTTGTTTGGGATGGAGAAAGGCCAAACGTGTACTGTGAAATTGTTACAGAGTCGACAAAAAAGGGGACTTGGGAGTGCCAGATTTAAAGACAGAGCTGCAGGCTTACCTAATAGTACACATTTTAAGGTTGATGGATATGAAATATGAAGCCGATTGGAATGATATGATAGAAGATAGAGGATGGGGGTTAAACGATGATGATGAACAGAATAGATCAGGTAAAGGGTAAATCTCAGACCCTACATAGAACAGAACAAATTAGCAAGAATGGAGATTGTGTAAAACTAGGGAAGGAATTCCTGCAGGAAAGATTAAAACTAAGGAGTACTAAAATGAAAAAAATGACAATACTGAAATTAAAAATATTCTCTTAATATACACAAAATTTTAAGTACCAGTATTGGCTGACACTGAATATATATATATATAAAGTGGAAAGACTAAGGAAACTGTAGTTTGCACATGTTAAATCTGACTGATGATGAATAAATTTGCTTTTTTTTTTTAAAGAAAGAAAACATTGGCACATGGTGCCTTTTTGATTCCATATCTTTCGGTGCTAAAATGTAGCCCAGGTAAAGGAGACAAACAATGTAAGGTGAGACTTCTTCTTGTGCTGTCTTGGAATCAGAGGGGGCAGAGAGAACACTATACTGAAGTTGAGTCTTCACAAATGCTGACTTCATCTTGTCCCACTTGAGTTGAGAAGGACTCCAAAGAGACCTTGAGGAAAGAACGAGAACAGCAGACACTGATCTGGAAGACAGAAAATAGGATGACTCCTGCTAAGAAGATAAGCTTCCTGCTCTGGCCCTGATGAGTCTCTGCGAGGTGGTGAAGTGGGGTACAGTAGAGTAGAAATCGTTGAAGGCCTCTGGTGGGAAGAAAAAGAAACAGTAGTTATGGTGTCTTTGGCAAAAGAAAGTTTCTCTTAGAATGAGTTTAATCTCTTCAATTCTTTGTTTCTCCCTCTTCTTTGATTTCTGACCTTTTTCTGATCCTGTTCTTCCTTCTCTTTACATGTGCCACCTTTAAGCAACTCCTTAAGCATTAAAGTATTCCTGCTGTCTAGGACAGTCCTCAGACTAAAGTTTTTTACAAATAATCAACATCAAGATGCCCAACTTCAGGACACACAACACGGAGTTGGTATTGATCTTGGGGCAGGATCTTAGGCCTAAACTTAGAGCAATTTTCGAGGCCTTATGCTCCAGTTTAAGCAGGCAGTAACACTACAGTACAACAATCAAATGACAGCTTGTCTAAAATCAGATTTACTAGTAAAACTACAGCAAAAATGGCTGATACTGGTCTAGCTATTTCAAGAAACTATATATATATATATATATATATATATATATATATATATATATATATATAAAATCACAATAGGCTTCTGAAAGATTAAATATCTGGAACTGCTCATTGCTTGTGTTCTGATGAAGTCTGATACTTAAAAAAAATGAAAGCTGTCCACCATTTTAATTTTTGGAATTTTTATTAAAAAGGCTTTTGGATCCATGCCTCTCAACTGTACAGATTTTTGCCTCAGATATTTAGTCTATTCCTCATAAAATTAGTTTTTTTCTGGCAAATCACAGACGATTGAAGTCACTAAATAATGACATATATTTGAGTTTCAGGCTTCATATCCTTCAGAAAAATGTATGCAAATACAAATGCTGTTAATCTAGCAACTTTCTAAATTAGTAAGAACAATATTTAAAAGCTGTCCCTATTTTTGTCCCTTTGTTATTTTAGGTTTTGTCCAGATTTCTTGCATTAACAGGTTGAGAGGTATGATCTTCACTGGATGAAGTGACTGTGTGATTGCTTTGTTAGCCTTTCTGAAATACATATCAGTGGTCTGTTGATGTAATGAAACTTGTTTGCTTTTTCCTCTCTGTGTGTTTCTGCATGCTAGTGAGCAAACCAAAAACAGGAACATTCCAGTTTCTTATAACAGTAACAAGAAAACATTTAGCCTGCAGCTTCTGACTAATATTATGTACAAATTCAGATTGTGCTACTGTTTTACCATTGCACACAAAATACACCAAAGGAGAAACATTTTATTTTAATAGCTGAAGCAGAGATAATTAGATTATGTCAAATATAGGTTAAAATCTTTGTGTTACTAAACAGAGTAGGTGGAATATTTTGGTATATGTATGCAAATTAGTATCAAAAGCAAAACATAACACTCTACAAATCATACATGAGGAAAACAGTGCTATTGCAAAATCATATCTGAAATTTAACAATGAGTTTCTTCACCTAAGGAATAACAAATTATTCATCTTTATTGATGCAGCTTTTGGAAATCTGCCAGATGTAGCTAGCTAAGCAGTATATCTGATAATGTATGGGGAAGATTTGTACTTTTTTATTGTTAGTACAATAGCAGAGCTGTCCTAAGCACTCCCGCTGGAGAAACCTTAACTCCTATTGAAGGTCTTAATGACAGAATATCCTCTGCAACATTGTTCCCAGAACATACTAGAGGTAATGTAAGTGAGACTGCCCTACCTGTAAAATGTATCACTCACAACTCCCTGGTCAATGCAACCACCATATTTTGTGCTCAAGCACGCCTCAGCAGGTGGTTGGCTAACAAAATATGGAGCAGCTGGCCTTGGGCTCTAAAAGGCTAATCGTATTTGGATATGGCAGCTAAAATAGGATTTGTCTGTTTTTCCATTACAGTTTAAACTAAATTTTTTATTTTAAAAAGAAAATAATGAGGGAGATGTAAAGCTAATATGTGGTAATTCATATCCTTTTTCCAAGGTGTCTGGTGGAAGCAGCAATGTAATTGTCAGGTTTTGCACTACCGTGAAATGTTGAAACCTACATCACCTAATAAATACTGTGATCTTATATGAGTAACTTTCTTTCCTCTATCCATCTCCAGCATTTCTCCACTCTCATCTTTATATCTCTATGTGTGCCCCACCCCCTACAATGAAGTCTCCACTTCATACATAAGTTCCATCACAATGTTCCTTACATTTGACTCATGACCACATGTACATGCTTTCAACACTACACTTTTGGAAAGTAGTACCATACAAATGGAGTTCCTTGTCATACACTTTTATTTTTTTTTTTTGTAGAAAATGTACTAAAAATACTCCTTGTATTCACTTATGACACCAATTTTAGTAACATTCTCACATTGCTCTCCCTACATATGTCACATCACCTTGCTTTCTAGTCCTACAATTGCTTTTGTTATTGCTATTTCATGACTTCATCTCTGAACCCAGATCACATTTCTTCCACAGTCTATCTGAGCTATCATCTGGCCCTTCCTCCTAGATGCCCTATTTGTATCATGAGTGCACGTGTCCCCCTTGTGAGTGCAGTACATACTCTGTCCATGTCATTCAGTATGCATATTCGGTGTTTGTATGCACTACTTGGCACATACTGTCACATCACAGCTATACCTTCCAGGCATCATTCACTCACTATGTGGAGATTGCATGTTCACCCACTGTCAGCTGGGTTTTCCTTAGTACTTCAGTTTCATTTCACCTCCAAAAAACATGCTTGCTAATTTGCTACTCTGAGCAGGCCATATAAATCACATTTATATTTGATTTTGTGGTCTAAGTTGCTGTTAAAAAGGTCAGAAATGGTCATGATTAACAATAAATTAAATAAAAGAGATCACTATTTAGTATTCTTTATTCAAACCATGTAATGTGACAGAGTGTGCTAACATATTTTGTTACTGTATAACCATTGGCCTCATTGTGGTCTGCATGACTCACTACTAGCATGAATATGGTCACAATGCACTGGTGTTGTCACGTGTATTGTACACGAGTACATATTCTTCTAGTGGAGTTTGTTTACTAGGGTAGTGAACAGATCCTAGACTATCAAATTGTAACTACAGAGTGTGTGTGTGTGTGTGTGTGTGTATTTGTCTCGCTTACTGCTGTAATTTGGATATTTCCTTAATGCATTCCTGGTTCTGCAGGTATATTTGCATTCTGCTGATGTGTTATCCAGTTAACACATTCATATGGATAACATTAGTCCATTACAGTTCACTCTGGGCCATGTATATAAAGCAAATATGTTTGCACTATATGTACATTCACTTTGTAAGTCATCAGTACTTCTTCTGGCTTTTCCTGGTTAGGGGTCGTCACAGCAGATCACCTGTCCGCTCATGATTGGCAGTGGATTTTTACAGTGTCGAGTTGCCAGCCAGGTACCCAACCTTTCACGGAAGGCACACGCACATGCACTCACACCTTGGGCCAATTTAGAGTGTCCAATCCACCTACAGCATGTCTTTGGGATGTGGGAGGAAACTGGAGCACCCGGAGAAAACCCACGCGACCACAGGGAGGACATGCAGACTCCGTACAGAAGGCACCCCAGCCGAGGATCAAACCGGATAACCTTTTGGTGTGAGACGACAACGCTAACCACTGCACCACCGTGGCTACCCTGTAAGTCATCAGTACTGTGATGTGTTATTTATTAACACTAGCAGATTGCCTTGTCATGTACTGTAACATATATGTATTTCTATTGTGTAGTAATTATATGTGTGCTTCATCCTGTAGTGGGTTGATATTGTAGGTGCATAGAAATGTATGACATTTTCCACTGTGTACTACATAACATAGCAAGTTCTGGAGATGTACTTTCAGATGATGTCATTTTGTGCCACATCCCTTCTTTTTTTTCTCATTTTTTTATTTTTTATTTTTCAAATACATTTGAATGAATTCCATAGTATTTATACATAACATCTTAAATAACTATGTACACTATTTACATTAGTCTGACACTATAACAGATCTAAATGTATACAGTTACTTTATAAGTAGGTCCAATCCATTATCAGAGTTTCTGAAAAATTATTGCATAGTGTCAATCAACGATAAGGCTTTTTCCCAAGGGTTGTTGATAAATGGCTTTGGATAATTTCTTAGTTCTTTAATTTTAATTTCCAATAATGCTGTGGACTTCAGTAGGCTGTAGAAGTATTCCAAAGTTGGTATTGTATTTGTATTCCATCTTCTTGTTATACAATTCCTTGAAATTGCAAGTATAGTCCATACTAGATACATGTTTGACCTTTTCAAATGAGGACCTTCATTCACATTTAATAATACAAGAGCTTTAGTTAAATAAATGATCCATTAAATAAAGCTTGTAGAACATTATTAATACCATTCCAAAATGGCTTAATTTTAACACAATAAAAGAAAATGTGGTTCCAATCTGCATTGTGTACTTGCTCACATCTCCTACATATTCCTTATATGGAAGAACTAATTTTACTGATTCTGTCTGGGGTTAAGAATGTTCTGTGCAAGTATTTCCAATAAAAAACTTTCCAGTATTGTGTAAAGGATGTATAGCTTATCAATAATAAGATATTTGTTTTAATATCTTCAGTTAAATGTATTGAGTGTCCTTTTGTTATATATTTCCAATATGAGGTTTTGGGTGTTGTTTTATAGTTTATCAATATTTTGTAAAATTTTGAAATACTGTTTCCCATGTCAAAGTCATTATATATGATTTCATATATGTATTTCGTAAATATAGGTATTTCTTTAAATGAAGAATTGTTAATTATTCTACTTAAATCTTGCGAATATGACAGAATACTCTATAAAGTTAGCCAGTCCTGTTGTGGAATTGTGTATGTTGTTTTTATTACTTGCATATCTAAAACTTTTAGTTCTTTGATACATTGGAGCCAACAAACAAATCCTTTCTGTTCCCAGGAATTACTAATTTCTCTATATATTTTATGTGGAAAGTTATTTTTGACTATAAATGGTGTTAAAAGATCAAACCAGATTTTTAAATCTATATTTGCATTAATAACTTTCCTAAATGAGTCAATGTAATAATTAATCATACGAGTTTTAGTGGGTTTAGTTATGTTATATTGCATACTAATACATAATATGTGCCATGGCAAATTGTTTTTATCTGTTATTTGAAATTTTTTTGTAAATCAAATTCATTTATTAATATTACAGTTAGTAATTCTTTCCAATTTGTGGAGTAATTTGGACTTATTATGTTTTAGATATTGATGCTTTTATATATGTTTCTATATTAGGAGAGTTTAATCCTCCCTGTTTCCATGGTCTGATATGATATATTAAAGCTATTCTGTTTCTTTTGGGAAACCATAAAAATTTTATTAAGCATGAATTTATTTCTTTAAGTATATTCCTTTCTGGTAACAGTTGTATTGCCAAGGATATATATAGGATCTTGGGCAGTAAAACCATTTTTATTAATTTTAGTCTATCTTCAAATATTAATATTATTTTGTTCCATTTTTCCACAGAGATTTTAATTGTATTGATGATATTATTGTAGTATTTTGAGACTAATTCATTATTATTCTTGCATAACTCAATTCCTAGATATTTTAAGGTTCTTTTCTTATTTAAAAATAAAAATTTAGATTTTTATTGAAATCGAGTCCTGATGTCATGTGAAATTTGTCAATTAATATATCTAATTCTTCTAATGTCTCTTTTGTATTATATAATGTTAGTAATATGTCATCAGCCAATAGCATTACTTTATCTTCTTCTTCTTGGCATAGAAATAGAACCCACAACCTTATGCACCAAAGGCAAGTGCGCTACATGTTGCACCACTGAAACTGTTGTTCATAAACATCTATTCCTTTGATTTTTATATTGTTATGAATTGAATCTGCCAATATTTCAATAGCCAGAGGAGATAGAATTGTGACATGGGACATCCTTGTTTAGTGCCTTTTGTTATATGTATAGATTCAGAGGTAAAATGACCTAACTTGACATACGCTAAATTATTTGTATATATATTCTTTAGGAGATGAAAAAAGGATGCAGGAAATTCAAATAGCATTAGGATTTTGAATAAATACTCCCAATTTAGGGAATCAAAGGCTTTCTCTATATCTAAGCCAATTATGTGTGTTTATTTTATTTATTAACATAATCTATAAGAGAAATTATCCTTTTAATATTGTCATGTGTGTGTCTATGATATATAAATCCAGTTTGATCATTATTTATTGTTTTGGATAGTGGTATTTTCATTCTGTTAGTTAATATTGTCATAAATATCTTATAGTCATTATTTAATAATGATATAGGTCTATATGAGGTACAGAGGTTTGGGGATTTGTTTTCCTTTAGGATTGGTGTGATTAAAGAATATCTCCAAGATGGTGATATTAAAGCTTGTGACTGAATTTCTAATAGAGTTTTATGGAAGAGGGATAGTATCTTTGAAGGAAGAATTTTATATATTTCCACAATTATGCCATCTATACCTGGAGCTTTATTATTTTACCTTCTTTAATTGCATCTGTAATTTCTTTGTAGGATATGGACAATTGCAGATCTAGTTTTAATTTTTCTGGTATTTTTTTTTTATATTAAAACATTTTTCATCTAGATTTAATTGGAAGTGTTCTATATAGTGATTTCTATAGGCATCAAGAATGTCACCTATATCCGAGACATTTTTCCCTATCTTTTCATGGAAGATACTTTTATTGTTATTAGCTTTTGAATGTATTTTGATTATTGTGGATAAATTATGTAGATATTTGGGAGAAGTGGCCAAGGTATTGATTTTTAGTTTTTCTAAAGAAAAACTAGTTTTATGTGTTAGAATTCCATTGCATTTATTGTTTAATATTTCTACTTTCTTTTTCATCTCCAAATGATTTTGATTTTTTTTCAGCTTTTATTGACAAAAGTTTGGATAGTAGAGCTAATAATTCAGAATCCCATTCTCTGATTTTTTTTATACCAAGTTAGGGTTTTACCATATATGTAAGCTTTTAATGAGTCCCATATCATTATTTTATTTATCTCTGTGGTGTAATTAATATCTAAGAAGAACTGTAATTCAGATAATAACCAGGGTATGAACTCTTTAATTTTAGTTATATATGCTGGAATTCTGGAGTTAAAGACTAATGGTTTGTACCAATTTTGAAGTTTTAGTATCAATGAATTGTGGTCTGAAAAGGGGCAGGGAATGATTGAGAAATTAGTGATTTTAGAGTGTAAGTCATGGGCAGCAATTTTTTATCTATTCTAGTTTGGGTACCAAATCTGTGATGAAATGATTCTACCCACTTGTTTAAAGGTTTTGATACAGAAGATGTACACATGTGTCTTTTATTTGTAGTTTCAGAAATATCAAATATACAGTTAAAATCTCTTCCTAATCTTAAGTTACCTTTATAATCATTAGAAATGAAATCCAAGTGTTTTTTAACAGTTCCTGTTCCAATGCCTGGGAACCAGTATAGATTGGCTAGGGTCCATATTCTGTTATTATATTTAACTATTACTAATGCCATAAGGCCTTCTTTATCTTCATACTTATTAATGATTTCTGGGTTAATCAGATTTGTTTTCCATAAAATTGTTACCCCTTTTGTCTTTGTCTTATAAGTGGATTGCGCAAATATCATATATTCCTTAGGATTCCATTTGTAATTGTCATTTGTTTTGAAATGAGTTTCTTGACGGAAGACAGTTTGTGCTTTGTTCAGTTTTAAATATTTCAGTAGATTTGATCTCTCTTGCTAGGATTGTTTAAGCCATTGGTATTTAAAGATAATAAAGTTAAATTCATCTTAGGTTAGACTGTGTATTTTTTGTTTTATTGTGACTATTAAACATTTTCCTCTGATAAATATAAAGTATATGTTTGAACTTTTAAAGGAAATTATCAGTTTTATACTTTGAGTGTCTAATAATAAAGTAATGTTTTGGTCAGGCATGCTAAAAATGTTTTTTTTAAATAAATTTAAATTAATAAATGTTAACAAAACTAAGATCAGCACTAGCAATGGAATGAAAATCATTCCTAATCTGATGGATAAACCTAAATCCATCAGATTATCACTCATACCTTGACAATCCAGGACATCTGAGCTCCATAAATTGAATTATTATATGGAGAATATTTGTAATAGGAATAAACAATATTTATATTATTTTGAACAGCTATAGTACTATTGTAGATTAGACAGAATTCTTATAAAATATAAATGTCTACTTTTTGTATAAGCAATTAATATTTACATGAAAGATAGATGACAAGTAATTCAATCATAGTAAAGTAGGATGTATCATATATAAAACCTCAGTAAAAGATTATAGCACACAGTTATTTAACATATTCACCCTTATTGATGAAGTCTTTCAAAACTTATTACTTAATATAATAGATGGTAATAATATTTATACATAATGTTTATAATACAATGTATTTTACTGAATATATCAGAAGTTATATTTCATTGTTTGCCAGCATTTAAGTAATCATGTTGTTTGTTGCTTACTTACTTAATGCATCAAGTTTGTTTTATGTGAACATTGATGAAAGTTAGTGTATTTTAATTATCAGTGCATCCCTTTTCCCCTCATTTCCTACACATAAGGATGTTCATATCTGTCATGTCTTATTATAAAATGAGTGAAATTATAGGTTAAAAACAACAAATTCAATTATTGTGATTAATGATTACAAATTCCCTTTCCATATTCATAAATTGCCATTTTATGGCATATACTGAAAGTTTTTAGATTTATTTATTTATTTATTTTACATTTGTTGACCAGGATAGTCCGACTGGATATATGTCCATTTTCAGTGGAGGCCCAGGGAGAAAAGCTCCAAGCATGACAATGACAAACATAAAGATGCTTTTAGAAAAAAGTTGCATACATTCATGAGCACATCAGTAACAATGTTAGTTACAGAAGAGCATATATACAGTAGATATATACATACAGTAGTTGCATTGCTTGCAGAGGGTACATTACATGACATATTCAGACTAGATCAGGTACAAATTCTGGCTAGGAATGTTTGTGTGTTGACAATCTGGCTAAAGCAGATAATTGAGGTTTGTTTCCTGTTATAGGACCATACTCACTACAATTGGGGAAAGGCTAGACCTATTTTGTATGAAACTAGTATGCTTAGGATGGGACTTGGAGTAGGGATGAAAAGAGAAAAAAAAACTAGTCGGGTCTGGAGCATGGGCATAACCAGTGTGATTTGAGGTGTTTCATTAGTTTGTTTTTGAATATGGCTAATAATGATTGTGATGTCAGGTCTGTTGGTAGACAGTTCCATGTTTTACCAACAGAGCTGGCAAATAGTGAGTCACCAGCAGAGTGGTTTGCTTTAACCATTTGAACCAGTAATCTAGAGGAGGATCGGAGTGGGCGATTGGTGTTGTAGGGGGTGATTATGTTTTTTAATGCTGGGTTTTGTTCTGGGCAGTTAAGGACTTTACGTGTTACTATGAGTTGATTGAACTGTGGTAAGTTGGGAAGTTCTATCCATCCTAAGAGGTTTAGATTGATGCAGTGGTGGGTCCGGTATGGAATGCCGGCAGCAAATCTGGCAATCTGGTTATAGCAGGTTGTTAGCTTATTCATATCTGATTTGTTCAGGTTGGAGAAGAGAGGTGAGGCATAGAGAAGGGTAGATAGTAGTTGGGATCTGGCAATAGCAGCTCTGGCTTGTGGAGTAAGGAAAGAGTTGATCCTATATATTGACCCCAGTTTTTTATGGACTGTTTTTATGGTTTGATTTATGTGTTTGTCAAACCTGAAGTTGTTGTCTACTATAATGCCTAATAGTTCAGTTTGGGCTTCTGGGGAGATGATTGTGCCATTGCTTGCTGTTATGTTCAATGGTGTTGTTGGGGAACTACTTGTGGGGGAGAATATAAGCAGCTTGGTTTTGTTGGGGTTTAGGATTAGGCATTGGTTTGAGAACCAGTTTTCAACTGTGTTGAAGGTGTTCTGGGTTAAGGTAAGTAGGTTAGCAGGTCAGATTGTGGAGCAAATTAGAGTGGAGTCATCTGCATATTGTATATAGGTGGCCTCTGGGATGGCTGAATGGAGATCATTGGTAAACAGAGAGAAAAGAAGAGCTCCTAATATGGAGCCCTGGGGGACACCTAGTGTGATGGGGAGGCTGGATGATAGTTTGGTTTGCCAAAGCACTGCCTGCTGCCTACCATTTAGATAAGATTCAAACCACTGGAGTGCCTGATTGTTTAAAGCAAATGACTTTAAGGTTTTCATAAGTATTTTAAGGTCTACCATGTCAAAGGCTTTGGATAGATTGAGAAATAGTGCTGAGGATAGTTTATTGTTGTTCCAGTTATGGTTTATGACATTTGAGAATGACAGGAGGGCTGAGGTGGTACTATGATTTGGCCTGAAACCGTGTTGCGTACTGGACAGAAGTTTGTTTTGGGTGAGATATTGCATAAGTTGCATGTGTATGCATTTCTCCATGATTTTAGTTAGAGGAGATAATATAGCAATGGACCTGTAGTTTGACAGTTCGGTAGAATTGCCTCACTTGTGGAGAGGTATAACGTGGGAGATTTGTGGGTACGGTGGCTTCAGATAATGTCCGGTTAATCAATATAGAAACTGGGTATGCTATAGCATCTGCAGCCTTTTGTAAGTAGTCTGCAGGGAGTAGATCAGCTGCTAGAGTTGTGGGTCTCAGTTTCTTAAGTAGGGTGGCTATTATATGTGTAGGTATGGGTTGGAAGCTAAACTGTGTTTGGTTGTTAGTAGGGGCTAAGCATGGATTAGGGTCATTAGGAGTGAGTTTGCTGGACAGAGATTGTATAGTCTCTGTGAAAAATGTGTTAAAGGTGTTAGCTATAATTTCAGGGGATTTATCATTGGCAGATATGGGGGGTGGGGTGTTAGTTTGGCCTGGGCGTAGGAGTTTGTTGAGTACAGCCCAGAACTTTTGAGGTCTATTTTGGTGGGTTTGTTGTAGGTGGAAGTAATAGCTCTTTTTGTCTAAGGCTATAGATTTTTTGGTGTCATTTCTTAGTTGTCTGAATTTAAGTTGATCTTTGGGGTTTTTTGTTGTTCGGTAGGTGGCCCACTCCTTATTTCTTAGTATGATTTTTTTCTTTGGTGTCTTTGGTGATCCATGGCGCAATATTATCTCTGGCTCTAATGGTACGAGTGGGAGCATGGGAATTGAGGACAGTAAGGAATTTAGCATTAAAGTATAAGACTGCATCATCTATGGGGAGATACTTTAGTGCTGACCAATTGCAGGCTGTAAGTTCGTTACTGAATTCATTAAGGTTAAAGTTCCTATGGCATCTAAAAGTCCTGTATGTGGGGGTTTGGGGGTAGTTTACCTTAAACTTGATTATATAGGTGAGGTAATGGTCATTGTGGTCATCAGGTAAAGTGCCAGATATGTAGTACTGTGGCGGGTGGTTAATGAGTATCCAGTCAAGAGTACTATCTTTTTGGTTGTGTTTATCTATCCTAGTGGGAAGGGATATGGTCTGAATAAACCCATGTAAGTTTACATGGGTTGTGGGGCTTTCAGTGGAACAGGTGTTCCAGTCAATGTTGAAATCTCCTATTATGATGGTTTCTTGTGGATGGGTAAGGGATAGCCAGTTTAAGAGGTGTTCAAGGGCTTCTGTGTTCTTCCCTGGGGGAATATAGCCACAGACTATGTTTATACTTTTGTTGCTGTTAATTTTTAGTTTGACAATGAGAATTTCAGCATTGATTCTTACATTCTGTGGCATTTCAAATTCAGGCTTCTATTGTTTCTCTTGAACAACTTTGTCAGTTTGATGTCATGTATAAAATATTAGTTACCTTGGTAACTGCTTAAGTATTATATATCGTCAAGATGGGTTACAAAAACTACAATTTAAGTTAAAGCAATTACATGACTTGTTATGCATATTTACTTATATAAGAAAATCATCATGCTTCCCCTTAATATTCAATATAGTGTATGTCATTTATTACAAGTTAAGACAGTAGTGTTATTATACATAAGCCCATGTTATTAAATCCTGTCTTTAATATCTAAATTCAGCAGACTGCTTCATCTTATATGAGGATTATATATTTTATGTCTAGATTTACTAAAATCATACATTACATAACTATTGTGTGTGTTTTTTTTTGTTTTTTTTTTTGGCTGTTGCTTAGTTATTTGAGACACCACAAGCTGTAATGTTTATTCTTATTATTAGCTCCTTCCAAGAATGTTTATACAGTCCATAGACTTTAAATTATGAGACCCTTCTCTGATTTCTTATGTTATAAGTATATTTCCATCCTTACATACACACATATCAGTACTTCAAGCATGGGCAACAATGCCCATCCAGTTTTGCCAGAATACCATTCACTAGTTCATGTGGTGTGTTTCCAGGCTGTTCTTAAAATATCCAAACCAATGTTTGTCCTGTTCCATTTTACCAGCCTGTTCCATGCAGTGGCCACTCTGCCAGTGAACCACTCAACACACCTTCCATTCCCACAGATATTTCCATGAAGGAAATCTGATGATTCTCTAGTACTTCCCAGCAACTCCAAACACCCCTAAAATCAGCTGTCCCCATATGCCCAACACGTCTGAGCAAGCTCACCTCCCAGACTACTGCAAAGGGTACTGCACAAGACCAAGTGCTCTTAGTCTTTCACAATAGCTCAGACTTCCACTCTTATGTAAGTCCTTAATGTGTTTGGACAAAATACATTTTAAATATAAAATTACACTTATTTATTTATTTTTTTTTATCAAGAATCAACTTAATGAGCTAAATGAAGTGTTTGGAGATCATCAATATGTGCGCATGTGGTTTAAAACAGCCCTTTTACTATATATATATATATATATATATATATATATATATATATATATATATATTTTTTTTTTTTTTTTAAACCAAAAACTTTATTGCTGAAATTCATCTCTGAGGCTCCTCAGAGCATTATTGTCACTCTGTCTCTGTTACCATAGCAACCTGGAAGTGTCTGTTTCTGTTAGTGTGTCAGTTTACTGCATACCAGAGGCTTGCAATGCACCTGAAGCAAAGCTTCACTTCACTGCAACATCAAGCCTAAATTCCTTCCCTTTCAGTGAAGCAGCAGCCAGGAAAGGAACGGAGAGCAGACAGATAAAAAAAAAAGACTCCCATCAAGCCACCACAACAAGTGATAACACATTCTTCCAGCCTTCCCACCTCTCACTCAGCATATGTATAAACAAACTATTCTCTTCCAAAATATGAAAAATCACAGTTTCATCCACCCCCTTACCGTGGATCCAGCCTAAAATACCAAATGTCACTTTCTAATACACAAGCATCAATAAACCTTGATCACAAGTTACAACCCACAGCTTCCCGGAGATGAAAATGGTAACATACAACAGTTGCCAGACACAGCTGCATCCACACACACCATGTCAGGTTTAATCAAACAGCACTCAAAGCTATGATACCTGCCATAATTGATATTAGCTATGTTTTTACAGAATAATAATGACATTTGTACTAGCAGCCAGCCACAGCTGCATCCACGCACACCATATCAGGATTGCTCAAACAGCACTCATAGCTGTGATACCTGCCATAGCTGATATTAACTATATTTAGACAGAATAATAATGACATTTGTACTAATAGCTTGCTACTATTATTTAACCAGGATATACATGACATTTCTAAATCATACTTTAACTGAAGAAGGCATTAGTCTCCATGACAGCATTTTTTTTCAAAACACTCTACTGTTACTGCTATTATATATGATGTTAATTTGTTACATTTGAGTCTGAACTCTGATGAATGGCACCTTGTTGAATTAGTTAATTAATTAATTACTTAAATTATTATAAGCAAAATCAATGAAAAATGAACAAGATAAGTATTCAATGAGTTCAAGTAGGGGAATAGAAACTTCTATGTTTGTATTATATGTTGCTTTGTTTGGCTTATATATAATGTAAATAGTAACCCATCTTGACCTACCTTTATTTGTGAAGAATTATTGGACATTGAACATTCTGAATAAATCATTACTGCTTCTCAGATGTTTAAGAAACCCTCCTTTTTTAAAATAAAAACAGATGACAAGTGATGTACCTATCAGTTGATACTTTGAGAGATGTAGATGTAAGAGTTATTTATTTATTTTTTTTGGACAGCTATCTTGGAATCATTTTTTTTTTGTTTGTTTGTTTGTTTCTTCTTTCTAGCATCAGTCCAAGGATTTGTTTCTTTTATTCTTTTAAAAGTAGGGGCCATCCATTCCATTTCTTCTGGGACAGACACTATGTTGCTGTTTTTGATGAGTATAGTAGCTTCTTGTAAGTCATTAAAGGTTCTCATCATTGGCAAAAATTATTTTTATCTTGGCTGGAAAGACCAGCTGTGCTTTAATGTTGCTTTGTGTTAACAGTTTTATTATTGCCCAGACTTTTTTCCTTTGCTCTAGTATTCTGGAAGAATAATCATTGTCAAACCTTATCAGGCTTTGATTGTATTTTAGGGGTGATTTTCTCCAAGCAGATTTTAATATTAGTTCCTTGTCCAGAAATGAAAGAAATGTTATAACTATGGATCTAAGTGGAGTATTTGTTGAGTGAGAAACAGGTTCCCTCAGTGCTCTATGCGCCCTTTCAATTCCAAATGAAAGTCCCTCTTTCAAGTCTAAAAATTCAGGAATTCAGGTTGTTAAGAATGAAATGATGCCTTCACCTTCAGTGTTTTCAGGCAGACCAAAGATCCTTATGTTGTTTCTCCTTTCCCTGTTTTCTAAGTCATCTATTTTATTAAGCAGCCATGTATTCTGTTTAAGCAGAAATTCTTTTTGAAATTCTTCCTCTTTGGGTCTCCCTTCAATGTCATTTAGAGAAGTTTCTATATTTGTTATTTTTGTATGGTGTTGCTGTAATAGTTCCTTAAAAGTATCAGTCTGTTTTTGAGACTTTAATTTGAAAATTTCTAAGTCATTTTTAAAGCCATCCATCTTCAAAGATAATTCCTGTAAGGTAGATGTCATCAATTGCAGTTCTTTTTTCAAAGCATCATCTGGATGAGAATTCCTTGAGTTGTTCATATTCAGTGACTCAATATATCTCTAAGTTACTTGACAAGAAAATTTTTGTATATCTCCACCAAAATTGATATTTATGTAGTTTAGTAGTTTATCTATAGATTTCTGATGTTTTAAACTTGAAAATAATTAACATTTTCCTATATTATTATACTAGTTTATTGAGCTCTCAAAATTCACTGCTCTCAGTTGGCCAGCTAGGCTCTGCCCATCGCCACATCTCTTCTGATGTCTTTCAGTGTGTAAGGGTACCCTGTCAGGCATCAAAGCACTGCAGTAATAATGCCCTAATGGTGCACTAATGGCCTCTGCTTCATGTTTATGCTACTTATATTCTGTGCTTTCAAACAGAGCATCATACCTGCAGTTTTGCTTACACACATTAACTTAAAAACTTTCTAGTGCCACTCCTTTCTGTTCCTCTAACCACAGTCATCATAACCATAACACGATGCACAGCTGCTGACTGTGGTCATTCTACAGATTTCATCTAGTATTACTGTATTATTTGGACAATATGCTTTAAATGTCAGTCCCTATGAGGGCTACATGGTCATATTTTTTTTTTTTTTACTAAATGCTGTGCTTGTTTTTGAATACATGTATAGCTACATATGTGTGCCTTTAACACCAGCTTACTGGTGATATACCCTGCAGTCTTGGACTTACTAAACTATGTGCATGTTTCCTTAAAGATGATGTAATACACCTTCTTTCATGAACCTCATAGATATTCTGTTTGGTGACACTGCTATGGTACTATTATTTGATTGGTCTGGCAGTTGGCTTAGTGGACTAAGGCACTATGCTGTTAATCAGCTGCTTTCTACAGTCCATGGTTTAATACCCTCAGTCTCCATTTCCACATATTATCTCTTAGAACTCATTTAACCACATACTGTTCTATAGAATTTGAGATAGCCATCTCTATGGTGTCCTGAACTGGATGTCTAGTAACCTTCTGTTGCTGTAAAACATGCACTTTTAAAGATTAAGATTGCTCATGTAAGAGATGGAAAAAACAAAATAATTAGAATGTCTAAACTAAAGGAACATTATTGAATATAAAACTGTCAGAAAAAATACTGAAAAAGTCAAACTAAATTTTTGTGGTTATATTAAATATATATCTGGTTTTAACCACATTTTAGGATGCAAACTGTTACAAATAAATGTACAAATAAAATTCTCTTGACCACAATACATGACTACTATATCTTTTGGGATATGGTAATGGAAAACTCACTGCAGGCAAAGCCTTTTATTTTAGAACTAAACGAGTATTGCATTGCAGAAACTGGGATCTCATATACATACCTGCCATGTACTGAACAGCATAAACTAATCAGCCTAAAGTATGCATAGGAGAGTCCTTATCTGAACATTTCCATGTTTAAACCTTAAAAGAAACATCCTGAAGAGTGAAATAATGAACAAAGTAAAATACTGGCTAGTCAAAGTGTGTTCCTGAAAAGCAAAGATATATTCATTTGCACTACACAGAAGGAACGCTTCCCCTTCACTGAAGTATCAGAAATCAGAGACTGTGCTTAAAATGTCAACAAGAGCCTTGCCAAGAAAAGATATTTCCTTCATAGACACATCCCACTTTATACTCTGTTGCCTATCAAAAGATTAGAGAGAAGAAAGAAAGCCACGTTAAATCCCCATCTGTGCATTCTCCCCAACTCTGGCCCCATTTAAAAAGAGTTGTCTGTCCTTACAGGAACACTGCTAACTTTTCTCCAAACATGCATATCATGAATACAGCTCTGTGTCCAACAAGTATTAACTTCTAACTCTGCGCTGCAAATTAATACCTGAGTGCGATTGGCATAGATGACAAGAAGAAAATGATTCAACTTTGGAATTGGTATCACCGAAAGCAATTTCAGTCCACAACATTACCAGCAATTAGGATATAAACCTTACTGATTAATGTAGCACTTTACCTACCTCCAGAAAGACACAAACAATTTTAATTTTCTTTTGTCTTTGCTTTAATATATTTATTAACAGCCATCTACATCTGAAGACTTTCTGAAATGCTGTACACATTTATACAGGGAATTAAGATTGTAGGATAGGAATTAATGTGGTTTAAACTGACTGTTCAGTTGTATGTACTCTGTATGCTGCTGTGTTCCTGTTTATGCTGATAAACATATCAAGGAACAAATTATGCTAAGTCAAAAGCATTAGTTAAAGTCACCAAAACAAACTAAATAAGTCTAGGTGAGGCCCACTTATGAGTAACAGGGTTCAACTAGATTAGCAGAGATGATCAGGTAAAAATGTCACCTCTAAAATCCACAAAATGGATCTGTTTCATAGGGTAAAACATTAGCGAATGCAAGCTATCAGAAAAGGAATAGTCAGAATACCACTCCTATGTATAATGTTTTGTAGATACATTGTACTATGGTTCCTTAGGCAAACGTCATTACGATAAAATTGCCTCTAGTTTCAGAATTTGTCCATACTCCCTACAAAGCAGGACAGATATCATTAGGTCATACTCCCTACAAAGCAGGACAGATATCAGTATTGTTGTTTTTTCCTGTAACTTTCCACTTGACCAACCTGTGGCATTTACTTTTAAAGCAGTACGTCAGAATGACTTACAAACTGATATGTACCAGTACCTGCAGACATCTAGAAACTATTATTATGTCTGCCATCTTGCAAGACAATGCAGAACTCTAAGCTATTACTTGATGTACCCAGGACTATAAATGCTCATGGGCAGAATATTTGGAGGCAATAAGAACCTCTTTCCATCATATCAGATTCGATATTCTGAAACTTCGATAAGATAATATAGACGCATAATAAGTGGCACCTTCATGGATGCACAGCTACAATACTTGCCAAACTTAAATTTAGTTTTCTTTAACAGAACAGCTAACTCTGAACATTCTTTTTCATCTAATTAACAAACCACACTTATTTTACATATTGCTTTTCAAACAACTTTCTTTGTGCTTAATTTATGAATCTCATCTCAACCAAACAAAAAATATCACATAATAGTGACATATACCATCTTAATACAACTAACATTCTCAAAGATGACTTAATTCTGATCACATTTAATGATACAAGCATTTCATTATTCATTTTCTTGTTTGACTTCTCTTTTCAAAGTTTTAAACTGTGCTTTTTTTTCCTGATACTTACCTTGCATATACTATCTTAATATGACTAACATTCTCTCAGATTACGTAATTCCAATCACATTTAATGATACAGGTAGTTAGTTATTTAATTTCTTGATTTAGGTCTCTTTTAAAGATTTCTTGCTTTCTTTTCATGATAGTTATTTTTAAACCATTAATGCATTTTTTCATACTGCTTCTTACTCTTCCTTTACCCTGTTTTTCTATCCCCAACATCTCAGATTTATTTTGCAATTCAGCAACTTGAGCAGTACTGAAAGTAACATCATCATGAACATCTTTCTTTTCAAAGTGTGCATTCATTAATAAAAGGGTGCCACCACATCTCTAAACCATGTTTATTTGTCATACTCCATCTATTATATCTGCTTGCATGAATTCTTCTTCTCATTGGCCCCTACACAATCAAACCAGGTATATTCATAACCACCATATCTGGTACAGAATATGCTGTAATTTTCTTTATTGTGTTCCCCCTCTCTTCAATGCTCACATTATCTTATAGGACAATTTTTTTCATTAAATGTTTCGAGAGCCTACAAAAATACTAAGCTTTAGGATGAAATATGTATCTTGAAGCTCCCATGTAATTGTATATATTGATCACATTATTGAATTAAACAATTTATTGCCTTTAACACATAAATCTCCCTAAAATAGTTTATTTCTTAACTTAACAGTCAATTTCTGAATTCCATATTTACTCAATGGGCTCTTTGTAAGTCTCTCAGAAACAGGATTTTTTTTTCTGAAAATGCAAATGGCGCTGTGATTATGTGAGGTAGTGTTAGTTGTGCCACAGAGAGTAGCACAGTGCATGTGTAACATATGCCAGCATAACTAGCTGGCATTTTGTAAATAAATTTATGTTATTTGAATGTCAAACTGATTTGTACAGATGCTTGTGTTAAAAATGCATTTGCAAAATTGCTTGTGTTAAAATGTCTCCACAGTGGGTCCTGCTGGACAGAAAAGATATATACATGTATGTCAGATTGTATTGTAACTGATAAAATGTATATATGTTAACAGAGGATGCTGGAGGGAAGGGAATGGGAGAGGTTAAGCTCAGGCCAGTTAACCTTAAAAATAGCTTGAAATTAAATGTTTGGCTTAGGACATAAAGATTGTATCTCACAGTTCTGAATGCAGCCAGAGATGCAATGTTCAGTCTGGGAATCCTGCTCTTATCATCCTTAGTGATGAACTAATTGTCAACTTGGTGTGCCAGAGAATAGCTGGTTAGTCTCTGCAGGAAAGCTGAAAGAGTTTGAATTGTTTTACAGTCTACAGTTTCTGAAATAAGCTTTAGCAAAATCCTAGGTATGTATTGTGACACATCTGTGCTAGATCCTGGCTCAGCTTCTAATCAGGGGGTAGTGTGGGAACCATAGAATTAGGTGACCAGATGAGATGTAATTCTGTAGCCAGCACTGAAATTGTATTTAGATACCAGTGAGAGATGTGACAGAAGACCCTCAGTACTATGTTACAGAATTGAAAAGACCACTCACCCACTTCATCTTGCCTTGCTTTAGTAAGTAACTTAACTAGGGAACAGTAATTCCTCGGTCAGGTAGGAAAATATAGTCAGATTAGCTAAAAGTATTGTATTTCTGTCTGTCTGAGTCTTTCCATCTGTGTTACTTTTTATATTTCCTGTGAATTGAAACTCTGGTGTTTATTGTAAATAGATACTCAGAATTCTCTTTTTTATATATTATTTATTATTAACTACATCTAAACATTTCATTGGCTGGTCTTTTAGAAAATATTTTAACTTTTTAGAGTACTTGGTACTGTGGCATCACACTCCTGAAAGTTTTGCTGTTTGCTGACTGGTTAACACTACCATTTGTAAGTTAACTAAGAGTGATTGGGTACCCTGGTAAGAGTCTTAAAGTAGCTGGCTGGTGGCAGTGAATCTACCTTATAGTCTGGGTAGAGGTGGCATAGCATTTGTCTGTGCTAGCTTTCCCAGGTGTGTGTGTGTGTGTGTGTGTGTGTGTGTGTGTGTGTGTGTGTGTGTGTGTGTGTGTGTGTGTGTGTGTGTGTGTGTGTGTGTGAAAATCAAACCTCAAAGAGTGTGTGTGTGTGTGTGTGTGTGTGTGTGTCATCTACTTGGAACAGGGACATAGAGGACTGATTTCTGCAGACAGAAAGGTGGGATCTTATTTGGGGCCTGGAGAGAAAGCCCAGCCCCAGGACTGGAGTGTGCTCCATGTGTGCTCTTAAGTGAAATTGTGCTTGGTGCAGAGATCTGCATCTGAAAATACAGTGTGTATCTATTTTTGTTCTAAGTGAACATTCACCACCAGTGTCAGTGGTGAGGATTGAGGCTCCTTGATCACTGGCCTAAAGGGCAGAACTCACTTATTGGTGAACAGTGGTGTGGATATTAATTGAACTTCTGTAGCATGTAAGCAGTTGTCACTAAAGGTGTGTGTACTCTCAGCAGCCAAAAGGTAAACAAACAGAGTGTCATTTTTCACAACAGCTTTATTTATTTTTGTTAGTGTAGTTTAGTCAGCTAAAGCAGGCAAGGATTTCAGCAGAGGATTATGGCAAGCTGATAGTGAGCCAGTTGGCTAAGGTGTGCAAATCCAAAGGACTGATGCATGTCAGCCTGACTAAACAGGAAAAAATTTCAGCCTTTGTCACAGCTGCAGCAGAACAGCAACCAGGAGGACAACCAGTCTGGTGATGGGGATGTACAGCCCTCAGAAACAGGAACAGTCCACCTTTTCCTCAGAGGATTTAAAAACCTATCTGGAGTTAAAGAGACTTGAACTGGAGGCAAATACATGGAATTAGAATCAGCAGAGAGACTGCTGTGTTTGGAGGTTGAAGAAAATGCTAGAATGCAGTATTTGGTGGCCAAAGAAAATGAGAAGCGGCATCTACATGAGAGGGACATGCTGACTCTTTGACAGGAACATGGAGTCAATGGGGAAGGGAATAACCAAATCCCAGAAGCAACAAATGTCAGTAAATTTCTTCCATAGTATAAAGAAGATAATAATTTTGATAGTTTAATTCATATATTTGAAAGAATATGTAGACAATATGATATAGACCAAGTGCTATGGGTACAGTTCCTGACCCCCTTTCTCCATGGTAAAGCTGTAACTGCTATTTCTAAATTGTCTGATACATCTTCTTCTTCTTTCAGATTTTCTTGGTTAGGGGTCACCACAGTGGATCACCTGTCTGCTCATGATTGGCTGTGGAGTTTTTTATGGTGTCGAGTTGCCAGCCCAGTGCCCAACCTTCCATGGAAGGCATACACATGTATGCACTCACTCCTAGGGCCAAGTTAGAGTATTCAATCCACCTACAGCATGTCTTTGGGATGTGGGAGGAAACCGGAGCACGCAGAGGAAACCCATGCGACCACAGGGAGGACATGCAGACTCCACACAGAAGGCACCCCAGCCAAGGATAGAACCAGAGAACCTCTTGCTGTGAGGTGGCAATGCTAACCACTGCACCACCATGGCTGTCCATTGTCTGATACTGATTGTCGAAATTATGACGAGGCTGAAACAATGTTTACTGAAATGTTTTAGGTTAACACCTGAAGCTTACAGAAAGTACATTTGTGAGCATAGACATAAAGCAGATGAAAGTGTATGTGATGATATTGCTGAGCTAAGCATGACAGAACAAGCCCTTAGCACTTTGCCTGAGGACATAAAAATCTGATTGGCAGACCAGGACTGTAACTCTACAGATGTGCTGGGCAGAAAAGGAGATCTCTACCTAGCAAGCAGAGCACCACTGTACAAGATGGGGGTACCCAGTGCTCCACATGGATATAAGGGAACTCATGGTGGGCAGCCCAAACTACCCCAACAGAGTCCACCAGTAGCAGGGGAAGCCACTAGTTCAGGTACATAGCCAGGATGAAGGTTCAGATATTTTAAATATAACCAGAGGGGCCATGTAGCATATAAATGTCCACTGAAGCAAAGTGAAGAACAAAAGCTGGGGGAGACAGCAATTGGCAATAACAGCATGCCAGTTATAAGTTGTCTGGAGACAACAGGGGTATCAAACTATCTTTGGAGTTTGTATCCTATGTTAGTAGATGGGAAACCATTGTGAAGCCTGCAGTGGTTAGAGAGGAGCACTACTTGCTTGGCTGTCCACTCAAGTTACAACTTTAGGAGGGACCCCATTCCAAATACCTTTGGCCAGGATTCACCTTGACAGGGAGGGTGGAAAAGGAAGCATGAAAATAAGTGTGCTTGAGGATATCCCTGCAGATGTCTTAATAGGGAATAATTTTGATAATGCAGTAGCTTGTGTGCATGCAGTTACATGCAGTCAGGCTTGGAGACAGGTGTGTGGGTCTCATAGCCTGTGGGAGAACCAGACAGACCCCACACCTGAAGCCAGAGCTGGTCATGTGGCTATTTCAGGGAGGGAGCTACCCTGTAGCAGTGAGCCTGGAGATGAGCCACAGCTGCTGATAGGTACTAATGTTCCCTTGGACAGAGTGACTGGAAGGGCAGAGGTGACTAGTAGTACCCATGCTGACAGTGAAGCACCCTATCAGAAGATACCAGAGTTCCTGTGGAAGGGGAGCTGGGAAGGGTCACAAAAGTAGAGTTGAGACAGGCTCAGCTCTCGGATCCTACATTATGAGGCTTGAGGGAGATAGCTAAGGAGGCACCTGATTCTCAAGAAAAAGGGGAGTCTGTATAATGGAAGAAAGGGTTACTGTATAGAGAGTGGACCCCTGAGGCAGAGCTAGAGGGTGAGATAATACAGCTGTTAGTAGTGCCTAGTGCCTACAGTCTGGCACTTCTAGCCATAGCCCATGACATTCCTTTTGCCGGTCATATTGGCATAAAGCATACCAACAGATGTATTATGGAGAACTTTTATTGGCCTGGGATTGCAAGGAATGCAACAGAGTACTACAGGACCTGTGAGCAGTGCCAAAAAGTAGGCAAGACAGGAGACAAGGTCAAAGCTCCTTTGATGCCTTTGCCTGTGATTGAGGAGACATTACAGAGAGTAGCTATAGATATTGTGGGGCCTCTGAATACCCCAAGTTCAACAGGGAAGAATTATATCCCAGTGGTAATAGATTATACTACTAGATACTCTGAGGTGGTGGCTCTGTCCTCCATTGAGACAGAGAAGCTGGCAAATGCTTTGTTAGACATTTTCAACAGGGTAGGATTCCTGAGGGAAATACTGACTGACAGAGGTGCCAATTTCATGTCAGACCTGCTGGCTTGTCTGTGGGAGCACTGTGATTTAAAGCACCTAAAGAGCACCCCCTACCACTACCAGACTAATGACATTGTGGAGAGGTTAAATTCTACACTGAAGACCATGCTAATGGCATTTGCAGACCAGTTTAAGAGAGAGTGGGACAAATATTTGTCCCATCTGCTGTTTGCATACAGAAAGGTACCCCCAGAAATTAACATTTATTTTACCCTTTGAGTTGCTATATGGGCATAGGGCATGGGGGCCCTTAGATTTGACTTGTGATGAGTGAGAAGGTGAGTGTGAATCCCACAAGGAGTCCCCGGTGACATATGTCCTGAACCTCAGGAAAAGGCTTAAGGAGCTCATGGGCTTGGCCCAGGAGAGCTTGGCAGGAGCCCAACAGCAGAAAAAGACCTCATATGATCAGAATACTTGAGCCTGAGACCATGTTATGGGACAGCAGGTTATGGTGCTCATTCCTGTCAGACACAATAACCTGCAGGCAGCTTGGGAAGGACCCTTCAAAGTGGTAAGGAAGGTCAGTGAAGTTAACTACATGGTGGAACTACTAGGCAAGAGGCAGGGGCACAAACTGTACCACGTAAACATGATGAAGCCTTACCATGATAGGGAGGCCCTTGTGTTATATTCAGTCAGTGGCAGGAGGAGTCTGAGGGGGATCTGATGACTGATCTCAGTGAGGCTCAGACTGACATCTCAGTGGAAGGGGGTAGCCATGTCCCTGTGGCTATCCCCAACCCAAGTTTGAGACATCCGAGCAGTGTTACAGGAGTTTGGGAACATGTTCACTGAAAAAAACTGGGAACAGCACTATAGTGGGGTCAGCAATGCCAATGCAGATGGGATAACAAGACAGGGTATGAGTTAATGTATTCCAAAACAGGCTCATTTTTTGTAAGCAATGTTTCTCCAGGGTCACTTGAAAAACTAGCTTGAGTCTTTAAAGGGTGGAGCTATGTGATGATGTGAGGTAGTGTCAGCTATGCCAGAGAGTATAGAGCAGTGGATATGTAACATATGCCAGCATAACTAGCTGGAGTTTTGTAAAGAGTTTTATACCATTTGAATATCAAACTGATTTGTACAGATGCTTGTGTTAAAAATGTATTTGTAAAGTTGCTTGTGATAAAAATGTAGCCACAGTGGGTCCTACTGGTCAGAAAAGAAATATAATATATGTCAGACTGTATTGTAACTGATGAAATATATATATGCTGACAGAGGATGCTGGAAGGGAAGGGGTTAAGCTCAGCCCAGCTAACATTATGAAAAATAGCTTGGAATTAAATAACTTGGTTTAGGCCATAAAGATTTTATCTCACAAGTTGGAATGCAGCCAGAGATGCAATGTTCAGGCTGGGTGCCTGCTCTTATTATCCTTAGTGGTGAACTAATTGCTACCCTAGGGTGCCAGAGAATGGCTGGTTAGTCTCTGCAGGAAGGATGAAAAGGTTGTAATTGTTTTACAGTCTCCAGATGCTGGAATAAGCTTTAACAAAGTCCTAGGTGTGTATTGTGACACATCTGTGCTAGATCCTGGTTCTAGTCAGGGGGTAATGTGGGAACCACAGAATCAGGTGACCAGATGTGATGTCATTCTGTAGCCAGCACTGAAATTGTATGTAGATATTACTGAGAGATGTGACAGAGGACACTCAGCACTCTGTTTCGGAACTGACAAGACCACTCGCCCACCTTATATTGCCTTGTTTTAGTAAGTAACTTAACTAGGGAAGAGTAATTCTTCAGTCATTTAGAAAAATATAGTAAGATTAGTTAAAAGTATTGCTTTTCTCTATCTGTCTGAGTCTTTCCATCTGTGTTTCTTTTTTTATATTTCCTGTGAATTGATTATTATTAAATATATCTAAACCTTTCATTGTGGCTGGTCTTTTAGAAAATATTTTAGTTTTCCAGAGTACTTGCATTTATTTCTAAGCACTAAATAAGCTACTAATTACTATAGCACTCTATCTTCCTCATTACCTAGAGGAAAACAGTTTTTGTTCTTACTTTTCTCATTTGCTTAGAGAAAAACAGCTCTTGTACTCACTTTCCTCACTTATCTAGAGGGAAAACCCTGCAACTCTCTTTTTGCGCGGTCTTGCGCACAGAGCAGCTTCGGGCAGCGCCGGTTAGTTGGGGTATACTATTCCCGGCCCCACAAAGTCTGCGCTGTAAATTTTCCCTTAGAACTAGGCAAGCCTCAACTCAAGTGCTTCAGATCAGCTGCTCTTATTGCAGCACTTGCAAAACAGAAATCAGCACTTGTCCTAATCTCCTAGACAGCACTATTATTCTCCAAATTTCCTAGACAGCACTATTATAATATAGCATAAGACCCCCGATCGTCCACAGGACTTAAGTTCAATTTACTCTTCAAAGCATGTCCAGAGGTCAGCTTCAGGTGTACTCTCCAGTTCATCTGGTGGAATTGGGCATCCTGAGGCAATGTCACAACTGCCTCATGTATACAGACAACCCTCTCCTCTTACCTCTAGATACAAACACTTGTGAGAGATGCAAATACAGAGCCAGACTGGAGGCTAAGCGCTCTCAACCCATGACTGTAACAGACAGTCAAGAGGATAAGGGACACACTTGCATCACACCACCTGTCACACATGAATCTACAAAACAAGCACCGGCAAAACATACGCATAAATACACAAAAACATATTCGGAGGCACTAGGTACCAATCTGAAAAAGAAACAGTGCCCTCCAAAGCAGACAAGCAAGCAACCTGTACCCCCAAACACAAGCCAGAAAATACATAATTCACCTCAGCAGTGTGCCTCACAACAGCCCTTAAGGCAAAACACCATACCTAACACGCTAGTAATAGGAGACTCTATAGTAAGGCACACAGATGTTCCACTCACCAGGCTGAACAAGGAGAAGGTTAGTGTCAGCTGCCTGTCGGGTGCTCAGATCCGCCACATAACACAAGCACTTAGGTCACTCCAGAACAAGTACAAGTATGATGCTGTCATTGTACATGTTGGTGTGAATGATCTAAGACGTACCTCCCTGGACTACATGAAAGGAGACATTGAGGAGCTCAATGATCATGTAGCCCAAGCTGGTATGACCCTGACCTTGAGTAGCATACTACCTTCACCTAGAATGATACCACAATACAAAGACAAAATGATAAATTTCAACAATTGTCTAAGCTTCTGGTGTCATTCTAAGGGGATCCAGTGTCTGTCTGCCTGGGATGACATGATAGACAAGCCTCGCTGTTTTGCCAGAGATGGGTTGCACCTGTCACACCTAGGTTTTCGAATACTGGCCAAGGCTCTTGCCGTCCCTATAGTGCCTTTTTTAGGCAAGGCTCAAAGGACAAACCAACCACCGTAACCAGCACAGGTAACCAAAAACTAAGGGTAATGCTACTCAACGCCAGAAGTCTCAACCTCAAAATGTACACACTCGAGGCTCTCCTCAGCATGGAGAAAATCAATGTTTGTGCAGTGACGGAGAACTGGTTCAAGGCTCAAGAGAGCACCCCAGCACTGCCAGGTTACAATTCATATCATACCTTCCGGCCTCAGTTACCGGATCGCAGTACAAAGGGCGGAGGTGTATCCATATTCATCAAGGATACCCATATCTCCAGGTTAGTAGCGCAGCATGATGCCCCAGAGATCATCCATGCGCAACTATCAGCAGGCAAAACCACATTTCAAGTTGTAGCCGGTTATAGATCGCCCACCATGTCCCAAGATGCTCACTCTGCATTCCTTGAGACATTGGAAAATATATAGGTCCTACCCAACACCATAATCTTGGGTGATTTCAACTACCCTGGTATAGACTGGGCGAACTACCAATGTTCCAACTCCTATGCTCAGCGATTCCTAAAATTTATAAATTCAAATGCCCTTGAACAACTAGTATGTTCCCCCACTAGAGGGGACAACATATTGGATTTAATCATCACAAATATGGGCGCCCACTGTACCACACCCATTATCACTCCCTCCTTGGTCAGATCCGACCACAAACTGGTAACCCTGGGCATCCTCACCGCTCCACCTCCCCCAGTCAAAAAAACCAAAGTCAAAAACCTTTCCAAAGCAAACTTCAAACTACTTGCATCCGAAGTGGAAAGCTTCACTATTCCCTTGCAGAAGGATAATGATATCCAGGATGCGGAATCCTACACCAAGGCACTCTATATGCATCTTCAGGATTGCATGGACCGTGCTATCCCAAATAAAACCAAGACTCCTTCCTCAAGCAAGAAGAAACTAGTCTGGTGGACCCCGGCCATAAGCAAACTTTACAATAAAAGGAGGAGACATACAAAAAAAAGGCCAAATCTCAAGTAGAAAAATCATCCCTGATCAGCATTAGTAAGAAACTGAGGGCCCTCATCAAGTCAACTAAAGCTAATTTTGAAAAGAAAGTTGCCAAGGATGCCAAGGATAACCATAAGGCCTTCTATGGCTACGTCAAAAACCTAAATGGCAATGCTCAGGTCTGTTCTGAGCTAGTACAAAATGGAACAAAATACACTGACCCTTCTGACATTGCCAACATCTTGGCTGACAGGGTCAGTGCAAATTCCCCCCCCTCCTCACCACCTACAGGGCCTATTACCATTCCAGGGGATTGTGTAAGTCCAATTATTACTGATACATTGGTTAACAAGGCTCTATCTAAAGCTAAAAACACTGCCTCCATGGAACCAGATGGTGTCCCAGGCTGTGTCATACGCGAGCTCCAAAAGGAATTAACCCCGCATCTTAATACCCTGTTCAGTCTCAGCCTCTCCACAGGATATGTGCCTAGAGAATGGCGCATGGCAATGGTGGTCCCACTACGCAAGGGTGGGGCCACAACTGACCCTGGGAACTACCGACCAATAAGCCTGACCAGTCTGATCTGTAAGGCTATGGAGCGAATCATTGTGGAACTCATAAATGGAGAGATTGGGTACCTCCAGTCGCTAGACCCCACACAGTTTGGCTTCGTCAAGGGCACAGCATGCCTCCTGAACCTGGTGGATTTCTTTGAGACAGTTACTCAGGCTATAGATAAGGGAAAGGAGGTACACACGGCTTACCTTGACCTTGCTAAAGCATTTAACACCATTCCCCATTCGGGTATTATTGATAAGCTCACCAGCCTGGGCATAAACCTTTACGTCACAAGATGGATCACAAACTGGCTTTCAGACAGATCCCATAAAGTAAGAGTAGCGGGATCTATGTCCGAACCCAGACCAGTAATGAGTGGTGTGCCTCAGGGCTCTGTCCTGGGGCCCCTCCTGTTTGGCATATACTTCTCAGAAGTACAGGCAAGCACGGAAGGGCTGTGGCTGACTAAGTTTGTGGACGACTGCAAACTGGGTGCTATAATAGAGTCTCCGGCCGACATGGAGATCCTCCAGAAGGGCCTAAATGAGATTGATGCATGGTGTCAAAGCCATGGTCTCAAGCTAAATGCAAAAAAATGCGTAGTAATCCCCTTTGGAAAAAACAGAGTACCCACAAACTACAACATAGGAGGTAATCCCCTGAAATCTGAAAAAGAAATAAGGGATCTAGGGACCCAAGTAGATAGCCAACTTTCCTTTGATAACCATGTTGCCAAAGTGGTTAGAAAATCCTTCTATGTGACCCATCTGATCATGAAAGAGTTTGCATCAAGATCTAAGGATGTAATGGTGCCCCTCTACTCTTCCCTCATCAGACCCATTATTGAGTACAATGCACCAATTGGAATGTACCTGGCTAGACATCTCCAACAGCTGGAGAGACCACAGAGGTACCTAACCAAGAGAATTACTGGCCTCAAACAGTTGCCCTATACAGCATGATTGAAAAAGCTAAGACTGTTCTCTGTTGCATACCGCTTTCTCAGAGGCAATCTCTGTCTAACGTACAGTGCCATGTCCAACCCAGAATTGTTGAACATGCTCCATCTTAGCAAAACCAAATCTACTTGAGCTACATGCTCTCGGGATATAAACCTCAACACAACAATGAATAGAACATGCTGGAGGGATAGATTCCCTTTGCAGAGACTTCCCTTACTATGGAACAGGGTCCTGATCTACATAAGACAGAGCCCCTCACTATCACTCTTCAAGAGGAACCTTGATGAGTGGATGGGTAACAGAAAGTTCACACCGGGGATCACACTAACAGCACTACTAGATAGGGGCCAAGGGTACTAGCTGCTAGTACAAGGGTCTAGGGAACTACTATAGGGGTGGTGAATACCGCACAACGTGGCTGGGCTAATATATGCCTTCGGGCAGATAGCTCAGTACCAACCTAGGAACCTATGAACCTATTTAGTGGTACTGCAGCATCACTCTTCTGGAAATCTTGCTGTCTGGTTAACACTACCATTTGTAGAAGTATTAATTTTATTAAGAGTTATTGGGTACCCTGGTAAGAGCCTTAAAGCAGCTAGCTGGTGGTCATGAATCTACCTTATAGTCTGGGTGGAGATGGCATAGCAGGTAAATCTGTGCCAGCCTTTCCCAGGTGTGTGTGTGTGTGTGTGTGTGTGTGTGTGTGTGTGTGTGTGTGTGTGTGTGTGTGTGTGTGTGTGTGTGTGTGTGTGTGTGTGTGTGTGTGTGTGTGTGTGTGTGTGTGTGTGTTTGTGTGTGTGTGTGTGTGTGTGTGTGTGTGTGTGTGTGTGTGTGTGTGTGTGTGTGTGTGTGTGTGTGTGTGTGTGTGTGTGAAATCTCAAAGAGTGTGTATGTCACCTACTTCAAATAGGGACACAGAGCGCTGATTTCTGCAGAGAGAAAGGTAGGGTCTTATTTGGGGCCTGAAGAGAAAGTCCAGCCCCAGGACTGAAGTGTGCTGCCTGTGTGCTCTTAAGGGAAATCATACTTGGTGCAGAGAGCTGCATCTGAAAATACTGTCTGTATTTTTTTTTTATTCTAAGTGAATATTCCCCACTAGTGTCAGTGGTGAGGATACAGGCTCCTTGATCACTGACCCAGAGAGGGGATGTCAAAGGCACAAGTGTCAAATATTGTATATGGAAATGCTGTTGTCCCCAGATGAACAATGGACAGATATATGAGAAAGTAAACCCTAGCGTCTGACTAATAGTGTCACGTTTTTTTTATATTGGTCAAAGTCAGTCTTTTCTTTTTTTTAATGAAAGTATAACTTTCCCTGTCCTCTTTTTTTTTTTAATATAACAGCTCCTGCATAAGTCTTTTGCTCCGTTCATCTGTGGTTATTATGTTTGTTGAGAGGTATGCTTAGTTTCCAAGTTCCTCATTCATCTGCAGAACAGTTGATGATAAAATAAAGTCAGAAACTTAGGAAAACTGCCCTTCCTTAAATGGTTCAACAATACCCATAATTTGGCTCCATTTGTTAATTAATTCTCTGTTTTCTTTAAAAGAATCATCATTCCTAACAGTCCTTCATCTGGCAAAGCATCTTTCTTAAAACTTGCAATTTCCACCTCTGGTTTTATTGATTTCTTCATGTGGACTTCTGAGTCAGTACTGCATATTTTTTTATATCCATCCAGAGGAGTAGAATTTCCCCAATAGTGTCCAATTTCCCTACTCTGGAAAAATATTTCCTTTGGACTTTTTGTTAAAATAATCCATTGAGCTAGCAGAAATGGCCCAGTAAATAGTATTAAATTACTAGACATATAAAATGAGAAGGCAAATCTCACTGGAAATGACAGGCCCTTGTGAGGTGGTATCGGGTATTAAAGTTATGCAGGCTGAACAAATAGTCGATTGCCAGGACAGGTTAGATGATTAGCAGAGATAGGGCCAAAATCCATAAAAATAAGTGCTATCCTTGAAGACAGTTGACTTGTGCTTGTAGATGACTTCAGCAATATGAAAGGAAGAAATTAAGAAAGCAATGTTTTCATAGTATACAGCAACCATGACATTCTGTAAAAATCAAATGAGAGATATTTTGTCATGCACATGAGCTGCATAAATTTCACTGGTCAGAGTTTGAACCGGCTGCTATAGTTTTATTTGGCTTATTTATTTATTTATGTATTTATATATTATATTTACCTTTTTTTGACCAAATTAGTCCCACTAAACCAGCAGTCTGTTTTTAGGGGAGACCCCCCCACCCAGTGATATTCATACTAGCTAGGTGAAATCTGTCCATGGCACAGGGGAACTTTTTGCAATAAATGCCATGAGATCTTTTACATCCACCTGACCAGCCATCAACTTAGGCAGATTGGACCTCCATTTAGTGGCTTACCTAAACAACATCACACTCAGAAAAGCAGCATCTTTTAATACTGCAGTGCAATGTCAGGAATGGAAACAATCCAGTCTCCTGGGATGGGAATAAAACACACAGCCTTCTTAGCTTTCTTTCAGAACCTAAGGTAAGTGAACCATTTGAACCACTGACAGTGCCCTAATCTAGGTGTAACAAATGGTAACATAAAATACAAGTAGAATCCAAAAACAAACAAAAAAAAGAAAAGAAATCATGAAAATGTTTTTTAAGTTTAAATCAAAATAAGTAAAATTATAAACTGAATATAACCTATAGAGAAATTTCAACAAAAAGTTGTATACATAAAAAATTATAAGCAAATGAAGTTTTATATTTGTACCCATGTTCCATCAATTCAAATATACATCACGATATTTCATCAAAGTGCATATACATTTAATCCCATGGTACAGTTGCTTCTGTAAAAAAATAAGACAAGCTATTCTCAGATCAGAATACATGCATATGATCGAACAGAACATAGCCGAACTTCACATTTTCCGTGCAGAAATGTCGTATCTCACACAGGCGAACGGTCGGAATGTCGAACATCACATCGTATTCAACATTTCCGATCGTTCATCCACCACAACAAGTGCTACCATGAGTCAAGAAGGGGAGATATTAGCCTGGCTGGTGTTCGATGTTTATGGATTCGGCGTATGAAAATTTGACATTGTGGAAACTGGGTTCACTGCCTTCGACATTTAGGACGTCAGACAACCAACATTCAATGAAATGCATGTATTCCCTCAGATCAACTATGTGACATTCAAACCAATTGTTATAAAACTACAATGTATATATTGCTGCACAAGGCACCATGTTGCTAGGATTTCTTTTTGTAAATGTGTGAACAGTAGAATAATTACTTTCTTCCAAGAACTAAAATTTCTTTCAAAGAACTAAATATTGTACTATATCTGTAAGTAATAAAATTGAAGGATCTCAAGAATACTAAACCACTAAAATAGGCATTGTTATTTAAATAAATGTTTATAAGCGGTGCATACAACTTATATTTGCCTTGCTGTCTTTCAGTGCTTGACTGCTAAAATCTTTGCTAACAGTGTAGTAAGAGGAAATCTCAATGCCCTTCAGCATAATAAACTCAACAAAGACTTGGATAACTGATCTTTTAATACATGGGTAAGTGGACTGAACTTGTTTTAGCAGATGTCAGGTAGCAAGCGCAAAGACAAATACAAAACTTACATGCGTACAGACCTTCGTGTAGAGTATAAAATGGCAGCATGCCAGAGAAACTGACATGGATGATGTGCGGACTTAAGAAATACAATGGCTGTAACCAGAGATCAGGAGCAATGCCACACACTGAACTTCTACAAAGCACTAATCACTGTTAAATATTTTGGTGAATAAGTGCAGAACAGAGCATGATAAATTCATCAGGTGGGAAGAATGTCTTTGGACAGCAAGTACTAAAGATAAATTTTGGAGTTAAGTGATTAGGTTGACTCTGTACAAAAATTACTGAGCATGAATTGAGGATATGGGTGGCCCTGAACAACAAGCAATGAAAATATATTTGTCATGTGATGTTGACTTTTGAAAATAAGCACTGAACATTAATTTGGGAGGTAGTGCTAGGCCAGTGCATTTACTCATAAGGTAATGTCCCGCAGATAACATTTTACTTTCTGTTAAAAACCTCTTTTGGCTTTTCCTGTTTAGGGATCGCCACAGCAGAATTCCGGTCCGCTAATGATTGGCAGTGGATTTTTACAGTGCCGAGTTGCCAGCCCGATGTCAACATTAAATGAAGTTAAGAATAAATGTTGCACAGATTAAATGCAGACCCATAAATTTATTATCTCAAAACATTTTATGGCAAAACTTTTCAAAACATCCATCACATGGATCTATGCTCTAAACAATGAAGTATTATTGTGAAATTTATATTTAAATATAACCTCACAGTTGCTGTTTAAAATACACTGCCTTTCCAAAATCACCTTTTGGGATAGAAATATCAGAACACATTGCAGTTGCTCATGAGGTAAGTTCCTTTTTATGGCAATGTGTAAATCTGATGTGAAAATATTAAGTAAGGTAAATTTGCCAAACTTAAAGTACTTCCAACATCGCAAATCAAAACCAAGAAAATCTGAAGGTATTACTGCTCAATGCTAGGAGTCTAAACAAAAATCTCCACTCCCTAGAAGTTCTCTTCACCCTAGAGAATGCTGATATCTGTGCAGTCACTGATACATGGTTTAAAGCAGCTGAGAGCACACCAATAGTGCATGGTTATAATACCTTCCATGCATCTAGACCAACTACTACACAGACAGGGTCTAAAGGTGGAGGTGTGTTAATTTGCATCAAAAATAAATATACCTCAAGGCTGGTCAAACAGGACAATGCACTTGGACTATTTTATGTTCAAATTACCAAAGTCAAAATCCAGTACCACTTCCTTGCAAGCTATAGGTCCCCTTCTAGGTTCATAGGTTCATTAAGGGCAGGTCATGCCTACTTAACCTGGTGGACTTTTTTGAGAAAGCCACCAAAGCAATGGATGAGTGCAAAATGGTTTACACTGCCTACCTTGACCTGGCCAAGGCATTTGACACAATACTCCACTCGGGCATTGTTGACAAACTCAGGAGGTTAGGTAAAAACCTGCATGTCACCCAGTGGACAGCAAACTGTCTCACAGACAGGACCCGGGAAGTTAAAATTGAGGAGTTCACCTCTACAAAGAGGCCAATCACAAGTGGAGACCCTCAGGAATCATTCCTTGGACCACTCCTTTTTGGCATTTACTTCTCTGAAGTCAAGACCAATTTCAGTGGTCTCTGGCTGACTAAATCTGCAGATGGTTGCAAATTAGGAGCTGTCATTGAATCTCACACTGACACAAATGGTCTCCAGGAGGGGCTGACAAAGACAAACAACTGTTGTCAGAGCCATGGGCTAAAACTAAATGCCAAGAAATCCAAAATAGTATCCTTTGGGAAGCCACCCATCTCCGGTGGCAATCATAAAACCAAAGCCCCAAAGTCAAACAGCATACCCAACACACTAGTCATAGGTGACTCAATAGTGAGGCACACCGATGTCCCACTGACAGTCAGCTGCCAATCAGGTGCCAGGATCCACCACATAACACATGCACTCAGGTCCCTCAAGAACATGTACAAATATGACTCAGTCATTGTACATGTGGGTGTGAATGACCTGAGATGTACCTCCCTGGACTACATGAAAAGAGACATGGAGGAGCTCTCAGATTATGTAGCCCAGATGGGTATGACCCTAGCCCTGAGCAGCATCCTACCATCACCCAAAATGATACCACAGTACAAGCAGAAAATGATTGATTTCAACAACTGGCTAAGTTTCTGGTGTCACTCTAAGGAGATCCAGTATCTGTCTGCCTGGGATGACATGATTGACATACCTCAATGCTCTGCCAGAGATGCCCTGCATCTGTCACACCTGGGCTTCTGGATACTGGCCAAGGCTCTTGCGACCCCTATAGTGCTTTTTTTAGGCAGTATTCCAAAGACCACATTAACACCGTAACAGCTACAAACAAATGCAATCTGAGGGTCACACTGCTCAATGCTAGAAGTCTAAATCTCAAAATGCACTTGCTCAAAGCACTCCTTAAAATGGAGAACATCGACATTTGTGTTGTAACAGAGACCTGGTTCAAGGCAGCAGAAAGCACCTCTACACTACCAGGCTATAAATCTTTCCACACCTTTTGGCCCCAGAACTTGGACTGAAGCTCCAAAGGTGGAGGTGTTTCCATATTCATAAAGGATGCGCACACGTTCAGACTGGTAGCCCAACATAACGCATCAGAGATACTTCAGGTGCAGCTAACACTAGGTAAGACAGAGATTCAGGTTGTAGCCTGATATAGGTCCCCAACCATGTCACAAGACTCACACTCCACGTTCCTAAGAACCCTGGAGAATATTAGGGTCTAACCTAACACTTTCATACTAGGTGACTTCAACTACACCTCCATTAACTGGGAAAGCTACTCATGTACCAATACACTTGCCCAATGTTTCCTGGAGTTCATTACTTCCAATGCCTTGGACCAGCTCATTCTTACCCCCACCAGAGGTAGCAACATCCTTGACCTGGTCATTACTAACATGGGTGACTGTTGCTCTACACCAATAGTCAACTCCTCCCTGGTTAGATCCGACCACAAACTAATCACCTTGGAAATCTACATCAGCCCCCCCCGCAAAGATAGCCACCATGAAAAACTTCTCCAAAGCTAACTTTTGGCTCCTAAAAACAGAGGTAGCTAACTTCATGGCACCCATGCAAATGGGGAAAAATTGCATGACTGCCGAATCATACACAAATGCACTGTATGAACACATACACATGGATCTCTCCATATCCAATAGAACCAAGACGCTCACCTCCAAAAAAGGAAGCCAATCTGGTCGTCCCCTGCCATAAACAAACTCTACAACAGAAGGAGGAAACTGATGCAAAATAAGGTGAAGTCCCAAGACTGGAGAAACTCCCTTACCAGCCTCAACAAAAGGTTGAGATCCCTCATCAAATCCTCTAAAGCTAGCTATGAAAGCAGAATTGTAGCAGACAGTAAAGACAACCACAAGGCCTTCTATAGTTATGTAAAGAATCTCCACGGCAATACCCGATTTGCTCTGAGCTACTGCACAATGGTACCTCCTATATCGAGCCAACAGATATTGCCAATATACTGGCAGAAAGATTCAGTGCCAACTTTACCCCTCTCTCCCCCCGCAAAGGACCAATCACAATACCAGTAGATTGCCAGGCACCCAGTTTTACTGCTGTACAGGTTAAAGCAGCACTGTCCAAGGCCAAGAATACAGCTTCTATGGGACCTGACAATATCCCTGGCTGTGCTCTACATGAAGTACTGGGTGATCTGGCACCTCACCTGTGTGCCCTGTTCAATCACAGCCTTACCTCAGGCTTTGTCCCTACTGAATGGTGCACTGCTACAGTCATCCCTCTGAACAAAGGAGGAGCGACTACACACCCTAGGAACTATCGCCCAATTAGCCTGATGAGTCTGATATGCAAAGCTATGGAATGCATCATCATGGACCTAATAAACAAGAATATAGGGAATCTCCAAACTCTGGATCCCACACCGTTTGGTTTTGTGAAGGGTAGATCATGCCTGCTCAACTTGGTCAACTTCTTTGAGTCAGTCACCAGAGGTGTGGATGAAAGCAAGGTGGTTTATACAGCCTACCTTGATTTGGCCAAGGCTTTTGATACCATTCCCCACTCAGGAATCATAGAAAAACTCACTAAGCTAGGCATCAACCCCTACATCACTAGGTGGGTTGCAAACTGGCTCACAGATAGAACCCACAGTGTGAAAGTAGCTGACTCCAAGTCAGACTGCCAACTAGTCATGAGTGGAGTCCCACAGGGTTTGGTCCTGGGTCCTCTCCTGTTTGGTATCTACTTCTCTGAAGTCCAGGCCAACACAAAGGGGACTCTGGCTGACAAAGTTAGCAGACAATTGCAAGTCGGGAGCTATTATTTAACTCCCCAAGTGATGTTGACATTGTACAGAATGGCCTCACTGAGACCAACGACTGGTGTCAGAACTATGGCCTTAAGCTCAATGCCAAAAAATGTGTTGTAATCCCCTTTGGGAAAAACCCAGTTCCCATGAATTACCACATTGATGGTAGTCCACTGAATGCAGAAGGCATTATAAGAGATCTGGGAACACAGGCTGACAGCAACCTCTCTTTTGATCACCACATTGCCACTGTGGTCAGAAAGACTTTCTATGAGATAAAGTCTTTCTATGTGGCACATCTCATTACTAAGGGTTTTGGATCCAGGAAGAAAGAGGTCATTGTCTCCCTCTATTCTTCCCTCATTAGGCCAGTCATTGAGTACAATGCCCCATTTGGCATGTACCTCACTAGACACCTGCAAAAACTGAAGAGGCTGCAAAAGTACCTCACAAAGAGGCTCCTAGGCCTTAAACACTTGTCCTATATGGACAGACTCAAAAAACTCCAACTATTCTCTGTCTCATATCGCCTACGTAGAGGCGATCTCTGCTTGACTTACAAAGCCATGTCTGACCCAGCTCTGTTAGAAATGCTACATCTAAAGAAATCCCAATCCCTCCCGCACCACACGCTCCAGGAGACCTCAACCTCATTACCACAATCAACAGAATATACTGGAGGGACAGGTTTATAACCCAGAGACTGACCATGCTATGGAATAGACTTCCTATACATGTCAAGCAGAGCATCTCACGGACCCTCTTCAAGAGAAATGTTGATGAGTGGATGGAAAATAGAAAATTCACCCCAGGGGATAACTCCAGTGGCTCTACTCGACAGAGGCACTGGGAACTAAGGTCGGGTGGCACAAAGACAGGGCACTCTTATGGGCTAGGCTAGTAAAGGCTCCAGGGCCATTAGCCTAGTACACACCTATGAACCTATGAACCTAATTCTACCCAAGGACAAACCACACTCTTCATAGATTGGAGACAGCATGTGATTTATGACTTAATTTACTGCTGTATCTCTAGTTCTATACTGCATATATTGTATGGCCTAATACCAATATAAAATTGCTAATGTTGGATTTTTTTCCTGCATTGATATCCAACCCCACCCCCAATAACATGGTCACTGGCCAAAAGGAGCAACTGGAATCATTTTGGTTAACAAATTGAAACAGGTAAATACACAAACATGTTGTACAATAATAGCAATAGCCCTGGATTACCTCAGTTTCGTATCAGCTCCCTAATACAAAGGGTATAAAAGTCCCTAAGTTAACCTAAATGACCTGAGTTCAGTTACCAGCAAGGGTGTTGGAGGAGCTGATAAGTTGAGGAAGAAAAAGTGCAGCGAACACCAAGTCAAGTATCCTGGAGAAGAGTGGTTGTCTTTCCTGCAAAGGGCAGGAGACTCAGAATGTAACAACTTGGTTAAGATGTCTGTGCTCACCAAACTCTGTACACACAGCAGCCATATTATGGTATACACACAGGACTATACACACACACCGGGGGATGCAGCTCTGTTGGAAGTCCACAAACATTATACTGTTACAAGGACCAGCAGATAAGCCAGGGGAAAAAGCACCATCTATGGATGCCTGAATGATAACTACCCCTACAGATGGCCCTTTCTAAAAAATAGTCACCCAAAAATAGTGATGTTGGTCTTATCTCCAGTAGAGGTTGGAATTCCCAACATGTTGATGTGTGGAGCTAAAGTGACCAGTGTTTGGGAATGAATATGCAATTGTCCTGTAGGACTGAGTTGATGTTTGGCAGTCAATGAAGAAATTCAAAGGATAAATCCCTAATACTTTGGTATTTGACATGATTTGTAACATCCTACCCTGGAAAAAATGTAATATAACATTCTGACCTATTGATCCCCAAGTGGTATCGATGTAGAGCTATTACATATATTGCATTTTCTCCAACAACATATCTAGGGGAAAAAGCAGAACTGGGTCAAATATTTCTAAGGGTTCAAAAACGTGTTTTAGAAAACTGTTAGAGGCAGACTATGAAGTTATTGTATATTTTATTCAGTAACTGCTGAGTCCATAAAGTCATATCAGTGCAGATTATCTGTCTGAATCTGTATGCCAAGCTTCTGAATCAAATTCTGAATGCATTTCTTCCCACTGAATTCCTTTAACAACCTTTGACATGAAGGCATCACTTCTTTCCAATAAATTTCCTCCTGTAAATAAATGTGCTTGTTTCCACTAATCATGCTTTATTTTTATTAATCATGTATTGCAAAACCTGCCTCTGTGCCTAAATCTGATTAGTGTCTCAAGGTGGTAAAAAGACAGACAGGGCAGGGTAGAAGTGAACAGCAATATGCCAGCTCACTTATCTTGGAGGAGGAACTGGTTGTCTGCTGGCTGTTTCACCAAATGCAACAGAATGACCGTTCAATCATGGAATGTACTAAACTGGAACATAGTCATGTTAAATAACCAAGGAGGAGAACCTGGCCTACCATGCCATTGATGGTAGCCCTCATTAGCACTGGGTAGGGACCATTAACATACAAAGGAAATTGCAGTATGCCCTCATTGTATAATGTGTGCCCATGTCAGCCACAACGGTGCGGAGTTAGATCCCAAATAGGAGAAATAACTGATGGCTACCTGAATAACAGTCTTCATCATCAGCTCTTATCCTAAGGGGACAAATTGTATAATTGATTACATAGCACTGAAAACCTAGTAGACCAAGAAGGATAAAAAATGATTAAAAATAATTTATCTTACACATGTATGTCTATTTATGTTAAACTGTGTACTTTACTTATGTTTGCAGCATTATTCCCTAACACTCCACTAGAAGCAAGATTTTCCAAGCACTGCATTTCTAGTCACCAATTGTAAATAAACCAATTATTTATTCTGTTTTATTTTATTTATCTTTTGGTAATTGGAAAAGTCTGATTGAGCCATTGGCCTATTTTCAGTGGAGGCCCAGGGAGAAAAGCTGCACAACATATTCAAAAACATTTAAACAATAGTTGAAGAGTAGTTATATGCGAGTGAAGAAAAGCCCAGCAACAGATAAAATATTTTACAATGAGCTAAGAAGAAAGGCTCCACAAACACGCATAAAAACATTTTAAAATAAGTGATAAATAATTATATACAAGGGGTAGAAAAGCCCTATAACACATAAAACTCTTTACAATAGATCGGAGTGCTCCTTATATACAAGGGGATAAGAACCGCCACAACAGATTGAAATGCATTTACAGACTATTGCTAGGAGAAATGATGATCAAGAATACATTATATGTACTGCAAGTGGCAAGACACTTTGCAGAAGTGGATATCCTATGTCAAGTAAACTAATAGATAGCTATTCAAAGTATTGATTACAGTTGTAATAATATAGGGAGGTGAGAAATAATAGAGTATTATAATGCCAAAATAGAGTAATAGAATGAGATGGGGTTGAGTAATGTGCAGGAGGGGAAATTAAGGATATGGAGAGAGAGAGAGAAATAAAGTTAATTAGTATTAGAGAGATGAGAATGTTATGGAAATACAGTAGGGAGGAAATAGATGGTAGTAAGTGTTGGTTGAAGAGGTAGAAGAGCATACATTAGTAGTATGGTATCATAAACGTGAGAGCATCTTTTGATGTTAGGCCATTACTGTCTACTAAGATATGGAGGTGTTAGTGATTCAGAGTGTGAAAGTCTTATAGTAAGTAGGTGGTCATGCATC
>NC_056728.1:1252076679-1252104179 GCF_019279795.1 Protopterus annectens
ACAAATGCATACACTCAGTATTTCCAGATACAGACCTCTCTGCATCAAGCCTAATTTCCCTTAAGAGCACACAGGGAACATACTCAGCCCGGGGTCTGGGTTTCTCTATCTGTCTCTCCCCAGGTCCCCAGTAAGGCTCCCCACTGGTAGAACTGCAGAGTTAAGTCCTCAGCTGAGTGCCTAAGTCAAGTCATCCACCATTCTCTATCTGTGAAATCAGTGCTTCTTGTCCCTGCTGCAAGTAGCTGACACACACACACTTTGACATTCCATTTTCACACACAAACACACACACACACACACACACACACACACACACACACACACACACACACACACACACACATGTAAACCTGGGAAAGGCTGGTACATGTTTACTAGTTATCACTACCACCAGGCACTACAAAGCCAGCTACCTAAGGCTCTTCTAAGGGTACCCAATTATACTGAGTGAAATTAATATTAATACAAATGACAATGTTAACCAAACAGCAAAGCTTTCAGGAGTGGCCCAAGTTATCACCAAATAAATATATGCAAATACTCTCAAAGCTTAAATATTTTCTAAAAAGGACCAGCCACAATGAAAACTTTAAATATATTTAATAATAAATAATAAAATAAACCATGAAAATACCAAATATCTATTTATACTAATAAATAAACATACCTTCATTCGCATTGTATAATTTTAAAGTTCCCCACTATCTGACAGTTTCAAGAGTCTTCTCTCCTTACTGTAAACAACTTTCTTCTGCCACTCTTCTGCGATTCTTTTTTTAGTTTTGCTTAATATCCAAATCTTTCTCATAGTGTCTGTTAGACCACATGGTTTAAATCTCTAATCCTTCAGGTATTTTAACACAATTCATTCTTTCAGCTATCTCAGAGAAGTGATTTGTTGGACAATTTTGTGGTGCTTATGATTAGATATCAGATGTAGTCATTTGTTTCTGTCACTACAGTTAATGTGCTTGTACACTGTGTGTAGTATGTGGGCTGTTTTAAAGATACTCAAAACATAGCTACAATGATCACATATTTAAATAGTTTTTTTAAGCAATAGTGAGATGTCTTTGGAAAAATTAAATGTCTGTATAAAAAACTTTTAATCACCAGTTTAGTGAGCTAGAAGTTATAATACCACAACAAAAAATGGGGTACGAAGATCAGTCTTACAATGTTAATATTAACACACCTCCTTTTTATGGCATCATGGGAGATGAAGGATGTACCCTGTAAGACAATAAATAGTTACATTTGTTAAGTCTCAGTAAGAATTATGTTTGGTCCTACTTAGAAAATTTGTTGCACACTAAATCCTTTAATTTGATGGTGGTAATACAAGCCAATGGTATTTGCTCTTTATCAAAACAATTTAGTCTTTCTCCTGATTTTGAGATTAAAAGTTAAACGCACAGATATGGGTGTCTAACAAATATGAAATTCATTAGGTATGGTGATTATTCTGAATATAATCATGAAAATATGTAGCCTTCTTCTTCTTTCAGCTTTTCCCAGTTAGGGGTCACCACAGCGGATCACCTGTCTGCTCATGACTGGCAGTGGAGTTTTACGGTGTTGAGTTGCCAGCCAGGCACCCAACCTTCCACAGAAGGTACACACATGCACACACTCACACCTGGAGCCAACTTAGAGTGTCCAATACACCTACAGCATGTCTTTGGGATGTGGAAGGAAACCAGAGTGTGACCACAGGGAGGACATGCAGACTCCGCACAGAAGGCACCCCAGCCAAGGATCAAACTGGAGAACCTCTTGCTGTGAGGTGGCAATGCTAACCACTGCACCACCACGGCCGCCCTATGAAAATATGTAGCCTATGGTGATAATTCATGTTGCAGCTCTATCTTTTCCTTTTCTGACTTCTTTTCAGGTAGTTTGCAATCTGCATGTTTCACAATAGAAATGTGTTAAGTCGTGTAATTCTTTCTAGTATAACAGAAACTGTTCTATATATTATGACCACTTTCAGATATAAATGGCAGTTGGTGTATTATGTTTGGCTCTACTTGATTTGGGAGGAGGACACTATTAGTTACTTGGAAAGGATAGCAAGAACATTTAAGTGTGTCTTCTTAAAGGTGTATATGCCAAGGCCTCTTATGGTCTTTGTGATCACTTGCCTAGTACTGTTTCTACGGTCCTGTGATGGTATTTCTTTTGAAACTGGCATAACATTTCTGAATACTTCTTTGGTCTTAAGCAAGGAAGTAAAAGAAATGTGCCTATATTCTGCTGACCAAATCATGAACTACTCAGGTAGCTCCAGTGGTAGAAATGCTGTGGCCTCACCTATGATGCAGGTGTCTGATATATGAGTAGTGGAACCACATCCTTGGGAGCAATCTAAGAATGGTAGGATTGAGTAGCCTATGACAAGCTCTCCATTCTCAGCAATAAACAGTGAGGTTGCACAATACAGAATCTTCCTCTGTCTGAGACCAGAAATTTGTCCTGTATATTAAAAGTGGGCTGGCTGTGCCCCTGTGAAGGCATTTCACTGAAGAATTGTATTAAGGGCATGGAGGCACTAATAGCGCTACCATTTGCATAATTTATGCATTCACATGAGAAGTAGCTTTAGCAGTATAAACAAAAATATAAACATTCTCTCCAGTTATGTATGACAGTCAGTTAGTGTTCAAATCCCACCTCTCTCTATTAACCTCAGCAAGGCTATATTAAACTCTGATGAGTATAGTTTATTTGAGTATCTTTGCTGTGATTTGTTTTCAAGGTGGTTGCTTTGAACAACACTGACCTTTACTGAACAGCTAGCTGCACACTGCAGTGAATTTTTTCACTTTTCTCCCCTGTTGTATAACATTAGACTTGTTATATATCGGTAAGGAACAGTGCTGGGGCAAGCATCCTATGTGGAGGGTGCAGGGTGGCCGTAAAAAAAAGTTTTTTTCTGTTTTTAGCCTTTTCAAGTAATGTTTCTCAATGTTAAAAATGATGAAGTGTAATTTGCTGTATTATCAATCAACAACACATAGGCAAACTCTCTAGCATTAAGATTGGTGACCAGAAAGCTAACCACCTCTCCTCCAGGACTGATAGACTTTTAGTGGGGTGTTTGGGGATTCAGCACTCTGTGGAATGTAGAAATGGGTCAGTAGGTACCACAGAGACTACCTAAAAAGGATGCCATTTCTAAGCTTCAAAGATGCATTTCATGATGACACCTGCAGTTATATGTTGGTTAAAGTAAACTCAACAAATCCTGCAAATTTCAGATGCTCTTTTATGCTAATGTAGATATTAAGTAATGGCAAAAGTAAAATAGACTGAAAGAATTCTAAATAGTTAAGAAATAAACTCAACATATAAGGCTCACATTGTTTTATTGAGCATGTATTATGTTACTGTTATTGCACCATTTTTGTATCTTAGTGATACAATCCTTGCATGGCTTGCTTGGTACCATTTCATGACACAACCATTAACTATCTGATCTCGGAGTATGTACAAGATATATTCAGAAGAACAAAATGGTGCATTACTGACCACTGCTATCTACAAGGTAAGCAATGCATTCTAAATGTTGGACAACATTTTACCAAGGGTTCCACTTTCTGTGTCAGGAGCTGAGTTGGTCAAGCAGTCAGTGTAGTCAGTTTTGCTGTGCGTGTCACTGGTGAGAAAGAATGTTCTTAGTGTACACAGCAGGGAAATGTGTTTTGTTCTGTGTCAGGTCTATGTGAGTAACTGCTCTCAGTGCCATTAATGACAGTGGAAATGGTCGTCTTGACAAACTGTCTGTGATTATGTTGTGTTATGTTCTATTATGTTAAGATGCCTTATGTTCTATGTACTGTTTGTCAATATTTACATTTTACCATGGAGAAATATTATTTGCAATTTGTTAAATTATTTATTCTTTTACCCCCTTCCCTTCTGGCTAGTGCTTCAGCTGCTCGGTCCAGCTTTGCTTTGAGAAGTCTAGCTTTGTAGGCAAGTGCAGATGCTATACTGTCGTGATTGGAGGCAGGAGATGAGAAGACATCCCATATCTCATATTATTTTTTGGGAGGTGTGTTTAAAAAAAGTTTATTTCCCATCCATTTATACTGCCTCTACAAGTCATTACATTTCTTTTTATTGTTATTGTTATTCAGAATAAAGCAATTATTATAAAATTTGTAACTGCTATATCTTTTTTGTACGATGCTCTGACTAACTGGATACTTCCCATCTAAATGAAGGTGCATTACGCTGTATGCATAGTACAATATTAAATGGATAGCATCCATCATCTATCACACTTTAGCATGCTACGCTGATAGATTTGGGTCAGGTTAAACTGATGAAAATGCTCTAATGCAGCTTATCAGTAGACTCAAATAGCGTAAAACAAGCTTTTGATCCTAAGCAGCCTACATACATTATTAAATACTGCTGCCACATTTTCTAGCCTCTTTCACATCCATCCTGGTCCTGATTTGAGGCTGCATACCTCACATTACCTTGCCCTCAGCTATTAGAATGGCAGATTTTATACCCTCTAGTTGAAAATCAGACTGAGTAGATTTTGTGTGTGTGTTTGTGTGTGTGTGTGTGTGTGTGTGTGTGTGTGTGTGTGTGTGTGTGTGTGTGTGTGTGTGTAAAATGACAGGACATAAAGAAAATACTTTTCTGGCTGGCTGGAATTATGTCAGTTAATATGTGTAACTGTGTTAAACATCACTGCATCTTTACTTTCTGTGTTTTCTAAATGGTCATCTGGGATACACTGAAAGATCATCAGTTTCTTTAAATACTAGATACACAAAACCCAGGGGCTAACATTACAGAGCAAAGCAACAGCAGGACCATCTCCTGTAGCAATAAAGATGTAAGCAGTCTTTTTATCTCTAGATCATCCCCCTTTGTTACTCAGGATCATGCTTTAGTGAAACCGTGCTTGTGGGAAGACTTAATGACTCCTTGCTGGCCCCCTCTGCAAGGCTGGGTCATAATAAATTCAGAATTGCATCTTAAATCAAACGTTTTACCTTTTTATCTGACTCTTTTAGTTAAAGAAAGTAAAACTCTATAAGCAGTTCAAGAAATCCATAAAGGTCACTATAATAAACTATAAACGTCAACAACTCCAGATGGAATGTATAAAATGACTTGCAGCTCTAAAAATGGTTAAGAAATTCAGAATGAAAACACACACACACACACACACACACACACACACACACATTCTGCTTATCCAGACATATGCTTTTCATTTCCTTTCTGTCTCATATGCAAGTTGATTTTTAACTTACAATAGTTTCTCTTTTCCTTTCCTGTAGTAAAAAAAAAAAAAAAAAAAAAATGAAATTTTTCCTCTAGAGGGCAGTGTGTATCTATCACACCATGTTAGCACTGCCTTTGACCGAATTCAAAGAATTATTGTATTTCCAACAATGCAATGGATTTATTTATTTATTTATTTATTTATGTATTTATAGTTTTCTTCTAGTAGATTTGTATTAGTCTTAAGAACCTTTACAGTTAAGACCTTAAGTGGTATTTATGGTGACTAGAATGATTTGACTAGATCTTAAGAGGAAACTTTCCTGTTGTTCATCAAAAATATCGCCATCATAGGATTTTTTTTTTCTAAGTTCATGCTTACAGAGCTACATTACTTCAACAAGGATTTGTCAATGCCATTCAACAGGTTAAATTCAACTTGTTATAAGCAAAAGTTGTCTTTAGTGGAAAGTCAGATGAATTATCATAGTTGCCCTGCAAAACTCAAATTTATTACTGTAAATTTAAGTTTTAGTAAGATACAGTCAGAACACGAGAAAGCTTCAATGTGCATATTGCATGGTAAGGTTTATCATAACAACTAATTCACTCTTTATACTTATAACTAGTAAAATGCTTCCTCTAATCTACTGGTCTTGCCAATCAAGCCATTGCTCAGTCAAACATTATTATTCAGTGTCAGTAGGACCACAGGTGGCATACTTGCCTTTGGTGGTGGAAAATCAGAATCCTGTGGGCTAAACAGAGGTCCCGTCTGCTAAGTTGGTGCTAACACACGTGGATGCAAAATATTCCACTGTACTTTAAAAAAATAAGGGAGCTTTATTTATATCATATAATTCAGCATTTACACATCATATATTCACATTTTTTTTCTTTTTTAACATAATAATATATGTTCTTGCATGTTAGCATCAAACAAAATAAACACCTTTGTCTTTTTTCTTAATTTACCTCCCACCCTGCTCTCCACAATTGTAACCTTATTCTTCTTAAGACAGCTGTACAATCACATCATTATTATACAGTAATTCCTGGCATCAACATTGCTGTACATTACATATTGCCCTCATCAATATCTGATACATTTTTTTTTGCATGTTTGTTACAACTTTATTCTTCCCATAAAACAGCATGTCCATGTTTAATACCTGAGACCAGTTATATGTATTCTCTTCTTGAAAATGTTCCCAAAACATTTTTCATCTTCCTACATTCTAGTAAAGCATGATCCATTGTTTCCTGTTGATCCCAGATTTTGCATTGTCTTTCATTTTGCTGCTTATATGTCATTTCTCCCTTTACAGGCAATTTGTTCAATGTTAACCTCCACAGAAAAATATTTATTTCTTCCACTTCTTTAAACCTTTTCTGTCTTTATTTTATAAACATCTTTTTACTCTCTATTAAATGTTCCCATGGTCAAACATAATAAAATGTCCCCATTGCTGCTTCATCGCAGCATTTTTTCTTACCCCTTGAACCCCTATTTTCAATCTCCATAACCTCATATATATTTTTGTTCACTTCTTTACTTACAGTACTTTGTTTCTTTTTCCTGTCTGAATACTTCACCACTGAGTCTTACACTTATTCCACAAAATGTTGCCTAATCTATTTATCATTGTTCCCTTTTCATCATATCTCTCAACCTATTAGCACAACACAAGCCTAAAATAATGGAGGGGGGGACAAAGGCCCAAAAATAGAGACAGATTTTAAATATTGTTCTAATAAACTTAACTGCTAGAATAACAGGTGTATTAGTATGCATTTTCTGAAGGACATAAAATCTGAAACTCAAATATGTATCATTATTTAGTGTCTTCAGTTCTCAGTGATTTGCCATTAAAAAAACAAATTTTATGAGGAACAGACCAAAAATGTGAGGCAAAAATCTGAACAGCTGAGAGGTGCGCTCTTCATCACCACACAAAATAGATTTTAAGATGGAAAAATCACTAGATTGATAAATGCCTATTCCCCCTCTTTTGTGTTACAATACCTTTCACTTAATTGGGTTCAGCTTTGAACCTCATATAACTCCAAATATTATCTTTACAGCCTGAAAGGCATATACTCCCCTCACATAGCTCTTCTTCCCTAATGTGCATGTATGAATTTTCTAATATGAACAGAGACCTAAATTTTGTACAATGTGTGCCCATTCTCATAAGAAAGTCCTTCTATGTTGCACAGCTTATAAACAAAAGGATTGTGTCTAGATCTTGGGATGTCATTAGCCCCCTTTACTCTGCTTTTATTAGGCCAGTCATTGAGTATAATGCCCCCTTTGGCATGTATCTGTCCAGACACATGCAACAACCGGAATGCCCACAGGGATACCTTATTAAAAGGATACAAGGCCTAAACAATATGGACCAACTCAAAGCCCTATCATTATACTTGATATCCCACAGACTACTAAGAGGTGACCTGTGTCTGACATACAGGGCATCCTCCTACCTATCACCGATGGAGTTGGTGCACATCAGCAAGTCAAATGCCATGAGATCTAAACCTCTTCTTCAACATCACAGAAAGGTTTAGAGGATAGATATATCTCACAGAGAATACCACTGCTCTGGAATAGACTCCCCATCCACATAAAACAAAGTTCATCCCTGTCCATATTCAAACATAGCATTGATCTACGAATGGAAAACAGAAAATTTACCCCAGGACTACCCCTTTATTACTAATGGACAGAGGTAGCTTTTAAATGTTTTATCCCATGCATGGGCCCCTTTAAATTATCTATGATATGATCCCAGTTATTCTCATTCGAGGTAATATATAAATATCAACCATGGGATGGGTAAGGCCAATCTGTAACCAAATGAGATAGATTAATTTGAGCACCAAAAGGGTAACTGGCTAGGCTTAAAATGTGATCAGGCTATCATCTAATGGATTTAACCAAGATTTTCAGCGGACAGGAATGACCTGGGCATTTTTGGTTTGGGGCCCACTAATAATATAAATACTGGGTTAGACCCAATGGAACCTGAGAACATATGTATCTCTCATTTTTAAAAATTGACTAAATGCATGAGGCCCTTACGGACCAATATCTGGCACCTTAGACTTTTTAAGGCATATTTAGCCAGGAGAATCTCACCCAGAGGTCTCACAGTGCGTACCCAACCTCTGGTAGCAAACATAGATACAGAAGTGGCCCAACAATGGGCAACGGCCCAGCAAAAAGCCTCCATGTTGTTCATGGAGGTATTGGCCACTTATTATGATTGTTCCACTGATCTGAGTATATCAGAGGTTGCCAGGATGTGAGAGGAAACAAAGAAATTTGAAGGTCAACCTTCCTATACTACATGTTGAAATAAATTGAGTCAGAATTTACTCAACTTAGAACAACAACTCAGGGAGAGAAAATACATAAGTTTCAAAGAGATATGATGGGGGTAATCCCTTCAGCACAAACAAACATGTCAAATTTCAGAATGAGAATAAGAGAACTTTCAAGCGTAAATGGCCCAGGTCCATTCTTAAGAAGTCCACATCATCTCATAATGGGACATCTGGGGATGATTCATCTTCAGCCACAGACCTAGATATACAGCATACCACAGATTCTCCTTTGTCCAAACATAGGAATTCACAAAACCCTTTAGGCGTAGGGCAAGGAAGGCAGGGAGAAAACACACCAAGGCTAGACAGCATAGAGGGCTTACTCAAACTCATAATACAGAAATAATTGGAAGCAACAATGTGTTAAATATTTCATCAGAATCCTTGTCACAAGTTCATATTCAATTGTTAAATAAAGGGTGAAATTTTGTACCTAGTTTCTTGGTTTCTGAGTACTCTCTTGCACATGATGTTACATCCTTTTGCTGACTGCTAAATTTGAAATTGCATTTCCAATGATTTGACAACTCTAGAGTGGATGATGTGTTTAAGTACCATAAATCCAACTTTATGCCCACCATGCATCAAAATGTCCAGATGTTCCAAACAAGCATTCTCAAAGATCTACATTTTCATTTCAGAGAACGTGGGATAAAGCCCAACAACCTCTCAAAGATCGAACAACAGGCTTTATATGAATTGGAAAATAATAAAAATTTGGTGATTCTACCTGCAGACAAGGGAGGGGCAGTGGTTGTTATGGACTGGGTGCAATATAATGGTGAAGCAGAAGGGCAACTGAATGATGGGCGTTATTATATACATATGCCTCTAGACGCCAGTCCTAGTTTTAAGAAACAAATTGATGAATTTATTTTGTTTGCTAAGGAGGAGGGTATCATATCTGATTCAATATTATATCATTTGACAGTACCTGATCCCAGGAGCCAATATATTTATTTACTTCCAAAGATACATAAAGATCTTAATCATCTACCGGGAAAACCCATCATTTCAGTTAAGGGTTCCATTATGGAACCACTTTCCCAATTCTTAACAAAACATTTACAACCTTTACTTAAGTGGGTTCGCTCCAGGATCCAGGATACTACCGAATTTTTACAAATTATCTCAGATATGCAATTAGAACCAGGTTGGTTATTATGTACTTTGGACGTATCTGCTTTGTACACCAATATTCCCCACTGGGCTGGTTTAGAGGCACTTGAGTATTGGTTATACAGATCTGAGCTATATCCACCAGGCTTTAACACCTTTCTGATCTGTCTAGCAGAACATGTTCTGACTAAAAATTTTTTTTATTACCAAAACAAATGTTATTGGCAGGTCCAGGGTACAGCCATGGGGGCATCTTTTGCCCCCATTTATGCTGATCTATTTATGGCAATTATAGAACATCTCATTTATTACACCAGCCATAACATATACTTAGAGGAAATTGATATATGGAGGTGTTACCTGGACGACTGCTGGATTGTGTGGAGAGCAGACACTAAATATCTTCAGAAGTTTGTGGAATACTTGAACAGCAATAAGTGGGGAATACACTTCACAGTCAACAATGATGTCCAACAGATAACCTTTTTGGATGTGTTAGTTATCAGAAACATGAATCATACGTTACTCAAGGAGGTTTACCATAAATATCCACAGTACAATTCTCTCCTACATGCATCTAGTTTTCACCCACCACACATTATAAAGAATATCCCCAAATCTCAATTCCTTCACATGAAGCACATCTGCACACATCCAGCACATTTCAGACAGGACCTGTCTATGAGGTTTAAAAATAGGGGTTATAAAACTGGGGATATACTCACTACCAGCAATTGCGTTTCAGGACTAGACAGAAAGGACCTTTTGAAGTGCAAAGATAAAACACGGGGGGGTAACTCTGTGATTCAATCTGTAACCACCTATGGGAGAAATAATAACATGTTATTGGATAGCGTCCAAAGACATTGGAATATCCTCCTAGCAGACAATAGGTTATCAGAGTTTCTTCAGGAGAGATGTTCTTTATCTTTTCGTAGAGGAAGGACCCTTGGATCACACTTCAATAATATCAAACATGGCTTTAGATACACACCAGATCCCATCCAAAAAACTATGACAAGTGATTTACTTTCTGGTTGTGTACCTTGTGGACACTGCACACATTGCCATAGGCTGATGAAATCTAAACAGTTCACCAGCAGGAACAAAGGTACCATTTATGACATCAGATTTTATGCCACTTGTGGAACCGACTGGGTGATTTATCTTGCGACATGCACCTGCTCGGCCTTTTATATAGGACAAACTTCTAGACCCTTGAGACTACATATATCCAAACATTGCAGTGACATTAGGACCAAAAAACCCAGTAATGCTTTGTATAAACACTCAATGGCACACAAGAATACTAATTTTAGATTTATTATTATAGACAGGATTGTGGGGAATAGAACAAATAAAGTGGGGTGGCATTCAATATTAAATACAAAAGAAAAGAAATGGATCATTAAGTTGGGTGGTTTATTCCCATCGGGGCTTAATGAGAATTTTTGATCAACCAATGAGCATGAACTTTGTTTCTACATTGTCTTATATAAGGGCAATGATTTTTATGTTTTTTTAACTTAACACTGATGAAGGCTGCTTAGCTTGCTTAGCCGAAACTGGTTTGTTACTGCTCTATTCTTATATGCTTTTATAAAGCATCTCTATACCACTGTCTGCTGGCCTTGTGTTTTTTGAATTAGGCTTAAAATAGCCAATGAGGGCAGGTAGCCTAGTATTTACATATGAGTATATGAACCTGTGAATCATATATATACCTTTCTAAAAGGACATGTTAAAAGCTTTCCACATTGCAGTACTGCTTCTAGCTTCCTCTAAAATCTCTTCCTGCTCCTTCATTCTCACTTCCTGCTGTCTTCCTTCCCACTGCTTTATTCTCACTTCCTGCTGCTTCCCTTCCCACTGCTTCATTCTCACTTCCTGCTGCTTCCCTTCCCACTGCTTCATTCTCACTTCCTGCTGCCTAAACCTCATACCCAATACACTTCTGTCCTGATTAGTGAAATGTATCACCTTATTTTTGCCACCCCTCCCAAAACCCTTTCTTTTCCCTTTACTTAACTTGAATCCAACCATCCTTTACATATCTTCCGGTAGCCAGATATATTCCTTCAGCCATCTTTTTTTCTTCATGATAATCACCATCTCATCAGAAAATGCCATAAACTAGGGTACCTTTACTCTTTCTACTTTCTCACAACTTGTTTATCTCACTTTGCTACTGCTCTCAACTACTACAACATTTGTTATTAAAGCAAATAATACTCAACTTACAGTACACACTTGCTTCACCTTTTTCTGCAGTTTCGGTGGTTTCCTTTTCATCCATTTACTATCACCTTATACAATGCATATGTATTTACGTTTTAAAAACTTCCATTACTTTGTCACTTACATTATAACTACTTAATACCTCCCACACTTCCCTATGCTTTAAACTGTCAAATGCTTTCTGCATTTCATGTACTACACCCTTCCCCTCCCCCTTATCTCACCACGGAATCCATCACTTATTATCAACAATATGTATTTAGCTTGTTTTTCCTTAGTCACATATATGACATCATGTACTATTTGTCCCATCACCTTAGATAGCCTCACTTGTATAATGTTCATAAGAATTCTATAATCCATATTTCCTAATTTTATTTATTTATTTATTTTACATTTATTTATTTATTTTACATTTGTTAACCGGGCTAGTCTGGCTGGATACATGTCCATTTTCAGCAGAGGCCCGAGGAGAAAAGCTCCACTAATAGACTACGACAATACATGAGGAATACTTTACTAAGTAGATCAATCTTTTTTAACAAAAGAACAAAACAGAAAACAAATCAAAAATGTACAACAGAATACAGATTGTCTTGATTAACTTAACTAGGTTACAGTAAGATTATGCCATATGTCTCCAGTTCTTAATATCTTCTCTCTCTCACTCTCTCTCCTTTCCTCCTAAAAACAAATTCTATAACACACTCACATATATCTTCACTTTCCACCCCTCTCTTAAGCATTCATTTAATATATTCATCAACAAAAGCTTTTCCTCTTTATGTAATTTCAAATAAAAATCATACCCTAATCCATACATGCATGAAAAGCCGCTTTTTTAACTGTTATATTTTGCCTAACTTTTCTATTATCTCCTTTTGTTCTTTATTTTCCTTGTCTGTTGTTTTTGCCGCCTGCCACCTCCTTCTGTTTTATCCCCCCCCCCCACATACAATTTATTCACATAACTCGCTTGTCATTTCTCTTGATTTCCATTCTTTCTAACAAAGTGATCATCTCTTTATTTTTTTCTTTCATTCCGCTACCCACCTCGGCTTATACCCTTCAGAGGTTTAGTTCTCAACAATGTTTATTTGTTATTTATTCATTTGCCATTTGTTATCCAGGTTAGTCCAACTGAGCCATGTGGCCCATTTTCAGTGGAGGCCCAAGGAGAAAATCTCCGGCATACAAAATTAAATTAGTTACATACTAGAAAAATATACAAAGAAAGAATACAAAAGTTAACGCAATGTAGAAAAAAATGAAAACTAGAGAAATACCAAAGTACATAAAACATACATCCAGTCAAGAAGAACATGGCCGAAAGCAAAAGTACAAAAACATGGGAAAGTAATGAAGACAAAGGTTACAACTCATAAAAATAAAATGTACAATGTGAGAAAACAGAGACAATATAAGAATAGCCTTTACATTTACATATCATAATAATAGTAATATAGAATGACGTTGGTGATCAAGAAGAGGAGGAGGAGTGTGAGGGCAGCACCAAGGATCAAATGCTGGAAATTGAAAAAGGGTAATTGTGAGGTGGAGTTCAGGGTTGAGTTAAGACAGGCACTGGGTGGCAGTGAAGAGTTACCAAATAGCTGGGTAACTACAGCAGAGCTAGTAAGGGAGACTGCTAGAAAGGTGCTTGGTATCACATCTGGACAGAGGAAGAAAGGCAAGGAGACATGGTGGTGGAATGAGGAAGTACAGGAGAGTATACAGAGAAAGAGGTTGGCAAAGAAGAAGTGGGATTGTCAGAGAGATAAAGAAAGTAGACAGGAGTATAAGGAGATGAGGTGCATGGCAAAGAGAGAGGTGGTGAAGGTTAAGGATAAGGCATATGAAGAGTTGTATGAAAAGTTGGACACTAAGGAGGGAGAAAAGTACCTGTACCAATTGGCTAGACAGCGGGACCAAGCTAGGAAAGATGTGCAGCAGGTAAAGGTGATAAAGGATAATGAGGGAAACATACTCACAAGTGAGGAGAGTGTGTTGAGGAGATGGAAAGAGTACTTTGAGGGGTTGATGATTGAAGAGAATGAGAGGGAGAGAAGGTTGGATGATGTGGGGATAGTGAATCATGAAGTACAATGGATTATCAAGCAGGAAGTAAGGATAGCTATGAAGAGGATGAAGAATGGAAAGGCTGTTGGTCCAGATGACATACCTGTGGAAGCATGGAGGTGTTTAGGTGAAATGACAGTAGAGTTTTTAACCAGATCATTTAATGAAATCTTGGAAAGTAAGAGGATGCCTGAGGAATGGAGAAAAAGTGTTTTAGTACCCAATTTTTAAGAATAAGGGTGATGTGCAGAGCTGTAGTAATTACAGAGGGATTAAATTGATCAGTCACAGCATGAAGTTATGGGAAAGAGTAGTGGAAGCAAGGTTAAGAAAGGACGTGATGATTAGTGATCAGCAGTATGGTTTCATGTCGGGAAAGAGCACTACAGATGCAATGTTTGCTCTGAGAGTGTTGATGCAGAAGTACAGAGAATATCAGAAGGAGTTGCATTGTGTTTTTGTAGACTTAGAGAAAGCATATGACAGGGTGCCTAGAGAGGAGTTGTGGTATTCTATGAGGAAGTCGGGAGTGTCAAAGAAGTATGTAAGAGTGGTACAGGATATGTACGAGGGTAGTGTGACAGTGGTGAGGTCTGCGGTGGGAGTGATGGATGCGTTTAAGGTGGAGGTGGGATTACATCAAGGATGAGCTCTGAGCCCTTTCTTATTTGCAATGGTGATGGACAGGTTGACAGAAGAGATCAGACAGGAGCCCCCATGGACTATGATGTTTGCAGATGACATTGTGATCTGAAGTGAGAGTAGGGAACAGGTGGAGGAGACCCTGGAGAGATGGAGATATGCTCTAGAGAGAAGAGGAATGAAGGTCAGCAGGACTAAGACAGAATATATGTGTGTGAATGAGAGGAAGGATAGAGGAATAGTGAGGATGCATGGAGTAGAGGTGGCGAAGGTGGATGAGTTTAAATACTTGGGGGTCAATAGTTCAGAGTAACGGTGAGTGTGGAAGAGAGGTGAAGAAGAGAGTACAGACAGGATGGAGTGGGTGGAGAAGAGTGTCAGGAGTGATTTGTGACAGACGAGTACCTGTAAGAGTGAAAGGGAAGGTCTACAAGAGGGTAGTGAGACCAGCTATGTTATATGGGTTGGAGACAGTGGCATTGACAAAAAGGCAGGAGTTTGAGCTGGATGTGGCAGAATTAAAGATGTTAAGATTTGCACTGGGTGTGATGAGGGTGGACAGGATTAGGAATAAGTATATTAGAGGGTCAGCCCAGGTTGGAAGGTTTGGAGACAAAGCCAAAGAGGCACGATTACATTGGTTTGGACATGTGCTGAGGAGGGATGCTGAGTATATTGGGAAAAAGATGCTAAGGATGAAGTTACCAGGTAACAGGAAAAGAGGAAGGCCTAAGATAAGCTTTATGGATATGGTGAGAGAGGTCATGCAGGTGGTTGGTGTGACAGAGCATGATGCAGAGGACAGGAAGAAATGGAAACAGATGATCCGCTGTGGCGACCCCTAATGGGAACAGCCAAAAGATGATGATGAATAATAGTAATATAGAATGTTCTACAGACTGAAGCAACATATTCTGCAAAGTAGAAGAGAGGTGGGAGTAGATTGCCATGGTAATGGGAATTAAGGAGGATTGTGGCAAGGGCAGGATCTTGAGGTCAGAAAGTAGTTTTTGACTTCAGTTTTGAAGCAGATGGCACTATTAATGCTATGGATGTTAGGATAAAGCCTACCATAGTTTCTTTAGAAATTAATATTTCTTCCCCTTCAATATCCCCTAACTAGTTTCTGTATTTCTTCTTTGAATTATTTTAAGCTGTCACACCCCCAGAACATAGGTGCCCATTTCACTTTTTCTCATATTTCATATCTCCAACATAACACATCAGCATGTGTGAACATTTTCCGAAGTCTATTCTGTGTATAGAAATATGACTTACGACAACTTCACTGCAACTTTCTTTTTCATGATATCACCCAGTAGCATAGCTAGGGTGGGGCAAAGGGCAACTGCCCCAGGTGCAAAAGAGTTAGGGGCTGGATCAGTCATCCAAGACAGATCCTGATTGCCCTTCAGTTCCTATTGACTTTTAAAAAACAGTATTGCATCTGCAGTCAAACCTGAGGGCTGTAGCACACCCTGTGCATTCTAAACGATAGCAACTGTTTGTTATGTTTGTAGGAAGCAGTTTGATAACAGTTTAAAAGAAAAAAAGATTTTTTTCTATTTTTTTTTTTTTGTTGTTACTTTAACCAAATAAAACCTGAGCGCTGCACCGCTCGATTTAGGGTATAAACTATACCAACTGTTTGCTACATTTGTAGTAAGCAATTTGCTACAGTTTAAAAGAAAAAACAAATTGTTTCTTTTTTTTTCTCTCAGTTAAATTTGAGGAAGGAGGGGCAGGGCATAGAATCAGGACTTGATTAACTCTCATATTTCAAGAGCCAGAGGTACCTGATCTCAGAATTTTTTTCAACTGCCCCTTATCTTGGGGGGGGGGGGGACAGAAACAGAACTTGGTTAACTGGTTGGCTGCTGCATTTCAGGAGCTCCAGCTACCACATTTTCCTTTTATTAATAGCTTGGGAAGGAAGGGATGTGTATCTGGCCACCTGGTCCACACCGTTGCAGTAAAATGAGCAGACCTTTTTTTTCCTGCTGTGGAGATAGGGTGCCACTACTGGGATTACCTCTGGGAACTGAAAAAAAAAAGCTAAGCCTCACCCAACCAATATAAACACTGCTCACCTTTCCTCAACTACTTCCTTCTTTTATCACCTCCTCTTTGTTTTCTTCTCAGAACTCCAACACTTTCTCTCTCTTATTTCTCCTACCCATAAATGTAAAATTGTAAAATGACATTCTAAACATCACTGTAAATGCCAGTTCTCTTTTATTAATATGTAATGACTCTATATTTTACTGGTTGCAGATTTTCTGTGGTATAGCTGCCTTTTATTTATTGAATGTCTGTACTATAACTTTAAGCTTTACATTGTTCTCTGTTGTACAAAATTGCCTGTTTTGTATCTAGTGCTTTTCTCCCCTGGCCTCCACAGAAAAAGGGCTACCACAGCCCAGTCAGACTACCCCAGTCAGCAAAAGCAAAAATAAATAAACATGCACCTTCAGAAAAGTCAGAACATAAAGGCTTTTGTCCAACAAGGACAGTATTATTTGCTAGCTAGGTATACTGAGTGTGCAGCAGTGCATAACAGTGTGGAAGCCATACATAGCACATATTCTTCCATGTCTACCAGCTAATAAATGGAGAGATTAGAAGCAAAGAAAGAAACTCTTCAGGCAGGATGATGACCTATAATTCCCAACTCCTGACCACCTGCAACTTATATCCCCAAACACCAGGAAGTGCAGAGAACAAAAGGGTCAATATGGACGGGGGGATTATCATAGGGAATTTATTTCTCCAGGTTGTGTAAATAGTGTTATGATCACTGAGTTCTTATATTCAGCAAACAACCACGCCCCCTCCCATAAGGCACTGCTGATTGTCCTTCCTCGTCTCTGCCATAAAAGATGATAACCACGTGTACACGTGATATTCTTAAAAAGCTTTGTAAACAGAATTAGTTACACCAACCTCACCTTCATCCGCCAATTTATGCAAAAACTTAAAAGTCATTCTCTTCAGGAGATATAATACAAAAATGAAAAGTGTTTCAGGTTAAAAGACAATCAAAGAATACATTCCAAAAATTTTCAGAACAGAACTTGTGATTACCTTTATAAAAGAGATACTTTTGCGCCCTAATATGCCTAATTACCAATTCCTTTAGACCTTCCCATGTTAGTGCGGCTTGGCACTTCCAATGCAGTGAGATATAATATTTGATAAATATTTATCTGTTGTATATATTGTGAATGATATGGGCAATGTATAGTTGTATATAGTTTTTGTTGATGTTTGTACAGTGTCCTTCTGTGGTTTGTATTGTTTGTCTATAAGATAATAAAATAAAAAGATTTTCAAAAAAAAAAAAAGAAAATCAAAAAGTCATTCTCTTCAATGACCTTTTACAAAACTGACAGATTATTACAATCACCTGCTAGTGGAAAAGAAAACATCCTTAAGAACTGATAACCATGTTCATAGCTATTTCTCTTGGAACTCATCTTTCAAAAATACATGATTATCACTGTTTAATGCTAATTTATCTTGCATTAAATGTGATATCAGTTAATTAAATAATTTCCCCATATTAACTATTCCTCCAACTTCCTTTTTTTATAACTTCTGCTTCACCATATTATATTACTTTAACTGATTACTTCAGGCTAATTTGTACTGTTATATTAATATGTATGTAAGCACACTACATTTAATGTCTTGTAATCCCTGTGGTCCCCATTTGCATTTCATGTACTGTTTATATATTGCTCATTTTTTCCCACTGTGATGTATGTGTCTGTATGTAACTGTAGTCTCAAGTTTTCAACTAGTGTTTCTATGTACTTACTGTATTTTTTATTCCCAAAGTGCCTTCTGAAAATGGGCACTGCCCAGTAGGGATAACCAGGTCAACAAAATGCAAATAAATAAATAAATAAATCACAAAAACAGGGGCAATGCCCGGTTCTATCAACCGATGGATAGCTTAATCCCACTTTTTAAGTTTATAAGAGCAATATTTAAAATCTATCCCTATTTTTGTGCCTTGTCCCCCCCATTCTGTTAGGCTTTGTCCAGATTTTTTGCTCTAAGAGGTTGAGTGGTATGATTAATGGATATGTAGACAGAAGAACTGGAATCGTTGAAAAGTGTAATAAAAAGTAAGGATTAAGGTAGTACATAGGCAGCACAAGAGCTATGTAACTGATAAGGAAACAGTATTGCTTTAGGATTATAAAGCATGGGAGCTGATACTGCACAAAGAAAATGGTCAACAGGATTTTGGTGGGGTAATGGTGCAGTTACCAAATGGTCTATAAACAGCACATCTACCTATTTATTTGTCAGTCTACATACCTATCAATCTATATAGCTATCGATATGTATGCATGCTTGATGCATGCACCTCTCTAAGTGTGTGTGTGTGTGTGTGTGTGTGTGTGTGTGTGTGTGTGTGTGTGTGTGTGTGTGTGTGTGTGTGTGTGTGTGCGTGTGTGTGTGTGTGTGTGATGATACAAGGACAAACAAGCGAGCAATTTCTACTAACTGGATCCCCTCAAATTAGATCATTTGATTCTGAGGCCTCTTAGACCAGTATTTGTTTTTACCTCATCAGCAGTGTAATTCTCTTACTAACTTATGAGAGACTGCAAAAAAAAATGCATTTTCCATGCTGCAGCCAAGTTTTAGTCAGACATCCACTACTATGGACATGTTTCTAACTGTCTTAATTAGTAACTTAAACTTTTACTCTTTAAATAACTATAAACTCATGCAAGTCTGTCTTACAAATCTGTTACCATGACTATACAATGGAAATGTCTGTCACTTTACATTTAGTTTGAGTCTTTTGTTTTTTTTCTATAATTATCTGTTTCAGCAAGGATTACTATCCAGGCTGTATATGGCAGAGCAGGTAGTCCTTTTAGATAAAAGTTGGGAGGGCTGGCATATTCTTGTACCCGGCATACAACAAAATAGGTCATGGAGAGAATGCACTTGGCACAGGCAGACCCAGTACAAGCTTGACTCAGAATTAACTTTGTGGCTTTGGATTTAATAGCATTATATCCTGAGAGAGTAAAAAATAAATTGTTTTTTATAGTATATTGCTATTTCAGCTGCATTACAAAATGAATGGGTTTTTTGTATTAATGCTAATGTCTTGTGTGATTCAGGCATAGAACTCTGCACCATGTCAAACAAATTACAGCAAATGATTATTGTTCTGGATTTGCACTGCTGTTTTTGTTTTTCAGAAGTGAAAAAATGTGGTGTCAAACAGAATGACTAAGAGTTTAATAACAGTAAGTGAACTAAAGCTCAGGACATGAGTAAGGCTGAATTTATTTTCGCAGCTGCATTTAATGGTTGCAGCTTTCAAATGCTATTCTGGGGGTGGGGTAATTTCTGCACATTTCTTTCTTGAATCTTATTCTTTTGTACAATTTGTTTTTTCTTTTGAGTGAGTCAAAGACATGACAGAACCCTTTTTAGCATTATGTCCCAACTTTACATATGTAGATAATGAAGTTAAGCTTACGAGTAACAATTCACGTTAGTATATAAACACATGACATTGAATTTTTGACTCTGAGATCATCTCACTGTAATGAGAAAAAGTGATCAAAACAGATTTATTACCCAGGAACACTCAGGATAACTCTCAATCTCTTAGAGCAAGAATTCTGGACAAAGCCAAAAATAATGGGGAAACACAGGCCCAAACTCAGGGACAGATTTTAAATATACTAGTAAAGATGCACAGCAGGTAAGGGTGATAAATGGTAATGAGGGAAACATACTCACAGCCAAGGAGAGTGTGTTGAGCAGATGGAAAGAGTACTTTGAGGGGTTGATGAATGAAGAGAATGAGAGGGAGAGAAGGTTTGATGATGTGGGGATAGTGAATCATGAAGTGCAGTGGATTAGCAAGGAGGAAGTAAAGATAGCTATGAAGAGGATGAAGAATGGAAAGGCTGTTGGTCCAGATGACATACCTGTGGAAGCGTGGAGGTGTTTAGGTGAAATGGCAGTGGAGTTTTGAACTAGATTGTTTAATGAAATCTGTGAAAGTGAGAGGATGTCTGAGGAATGGAGAAAAAGTGTTTTGGTACCAATTTTTTAATAATAAGGGTGATGTGCAGAGCTGTAGTAACTACAGAGGGATTAAATTGATCAGTTACAGCTTGAAGTTGTGGGAAAGAGTAGTAGAAGCTAGGTTAATAAGGGAGGTGATGATTAGTGATCATCAGTATGGTTTCATGCCAGGAAAGAGCACTACAGATGTGATGTTTGCTCTGAGAGTGCTGATGGAGAAGTACAGAGAAAGTCAGAAGGAGTTGCATTGTGTCTTTGTGGACTTAGAGAAAGCATATGACAGGGTGCCTAGGGAGGAGTTGTGGTATTGTATGAGGAAGTCGGGAATGTCAGAGACGTATGTAAGAGTGGTACAGGATATGTACGAGAGTAGTGTGACGGCGGTGAGGTCTGTGGTGGGAGTGAAGGATGCATTTAAGGTGGAGGTGGGATTAAATCAAGGATCAACTATGAGCCCTTTCTTATTTGTAATGGTGATGTACAGGTTGACAGACGAGATCAGACAGGAGTCCCCGTGGACTATGATGTTTGCAGATGACACTGTGATCTGTAGTGACAGTAGGGAACAGGTGGAGGAGACCCTGGAGAGGTGGTGATATGCTCTAGAGAGAAGAGGAATGAAGGTCAGCAGGACTAAGAATATATGTGTGTGAATGAGAGGGAGGATAGAGGAATGGTGAGGATGCAGGGAGTAGAGGTGGCGAAGGTGGAATAGTTTAAATACTTGGGATCAACAGTTCAAAATAATGGTGAGTGTGGAAGAGAGGTGAAGAAGAGAGTACAAGCAGGATGGAGTGGGAGGAGAAGAGTGTCAGGAGTGATTTGTGACAGACGAGTACCAGCAAAAGTGAAAGGGAAGGTCTACAAGAAGGTAGTGAGACCAGCTATGTTATATGGGTTGGAGACAGTGGCACTGACAAAAAGGCAGGAGTCAGAGCTGGATGTGGCAGAGTTAAAGATGTTAAGATTTGCACTAGGTGTGATGAGGGTGGACAGGATTAGAAATAAGTATATTAGAGGGTCAGCCCATGTTGGAAGGTTTGGAGACAAAGCCAGAGAGGCAAGATTACGTTGGTTTGGACATGTGCTGAGGAGGGATGCAGAGTATATTGGGAAAAATATGCTAAGGATGAAGCTGCCAGGTAACAGTAAAAGAGGAAGGCCTAAGATAAGTTTTATGGATGTGATGAGAGAGGACATGCAGGTGGTTGGTGTGACAGAGCAAGATGCAGAGGACAGGAAGAAATGGAAACAGATAATCCGCTGTGGTGACCCCTAACGGGAGCAGCCGAAAGAAGAAGACTCTTATACACTTAGAATGTTGGTAGAATACTAGATTTTGCATTAGCATGCATTTCTCGAAACGTCCAAAGCAATCAATGATCAAAACCTTCTCGTTGATCCATAGTAGGAGTGAGTAAGTTGATACCACAACTAGGAAGTGTTCACTATGCACTAATGTAGTACTGTTGCCTAATCTTGGAGTGACTTCACATTCACCTGCTGTGTATTCAGTCATGCACAATCAACGGAATGAGATTCACTGACAGTTCTGTTCACCACTCATCATTTAATCTTATCTGAATTTATGTTTATATATGTATATTTATATATATATATATATATATATATATATATATATATATATATATATATATATATGGCTCTAGGGCTTTTGATTGAAAGACCAAAAGTCCAAATCCATTCCCACCGAACACACTTTAACAAAAGCGCTTTCAACGAAAAAGCGCTTTCGTTAAAGTGTGTTCAACAAAAAAAAAACACTAATTTAACATTTTTGCAGGAGGGCTCCCTCCGAGATTGCACTACAGTGGGGAAAAGGGAATTTTCCCTTATCTGCTCCGTAGTACGACCTCCACAACAGGCATACTTACATGAAAGTGCTTTTTCGGTGAAAAGCACTTTCACATAAGTATGCTTGCCCGTAATGGATTTGGATTTTTGATCTTTCGATCAAAAGTCCTATATCAATATATATATATATATATATATATATATATATATATATATATGTGTGTGTGTGTGTGTGTGTGTGTGTGTGTTGTGTGTGTAAGTGTATAGATATAACTATCTACATGCACTACCTACACATTTACAGAGGCACAATAATATAGATGTACATATATAACTATACACACACACACACACACACACACACACACACACACACACACACACACACACACTCACACACACACACATCTATGAAAGGTGTTTGAAGTATCAAAACTTCAAATGCCTGCCTCAGTGGTAAAAGTCTTAGGATCACAAAGATTCAAATGCACATAAAAGCGAATCACACACATTTGAAAAAAAAAAAAAAAACAAAGTCTAATTTTTTTTGCATGGGGCAAGCCCCCCTACACACCCCACATCCCCTGCTAATTATATTTCCCAATTCTGACATCACATTACAGTGCGGAGAGGGTTTATTACCAATCTCCACTATACCATGATCTTGTGCACATAAACAGCAGCAAAGTTTGAAAGGTTCATGTGGGAACACTGTAGACGATCATTGTACCCGAACACTTGAGAGCCTGAGTGCTTCAATTAAACCTGTATATATCTATACCTATATCTAAATATATATATATATATGTATATATATATATATATATATATATATATATATATATATATATATATATATATAACATGTAGCCATATATTTGTGTAGCCATGAGTAAGAACTATTTATATGCGCACCTTAAACAGACATCACACTGGCTAAGAACAGGCTAATTAATGCTCTTACTTAAGAGCGAACCTGAAAACTACCCTAAAAATTATAGACCAATAACTTGCCTTCCAACAATGTATAAACTATACATTGATGCTGACAGATTTTATAGTCATTTAGAAGAAAACTCAATTATGGCAGTAGAACAAAAGGGCAATAAAAGGAAGTCATATGGAGCAAAGGATCATTTGTTGTTATATAAAGTTATAGTGGAGAACTGTAAAAAGGGGAAGAATCTAAGTATAGCATGGACTGACTACAAAAAAAGCATTTGATAGTATCCCACATTCATTGGTAAAAAGAGTGCTTAAAAATGTATAAGATACACCCTACACTGATTGACTACATTGCAGTAACCATGAAACAATGGCAGACCATTTTCAATTAAGCCACGATAAGGGACAGATTATTATCCCAGGGATAAAAATTCAAAGGGGGGTATTCCAGGGTGACTCTCTGTCACCATTGCTATTCTTTCTTGTCATTAATCCATTAAGCTGTTTACTTAATATCTTAGGCCATGGCTACAATCTAACTCCTAGAAAACAATAAAGTCTAATGACTTCTCATCTTCTCTTTGTCAATGATTTAAAACTGTATAGCTCATCAGATGAGGAACTGAAAGCACAGCTGCAGTTTGTCAAAACTTTTTCAGATGATATTAAAATGTCATTTTTGTCTTGATAAATGTGCAAAAGCAACCTTTAAAGCAGGAAAACTGCAGCACCAGGAAAACATCAGTTTGGGACAAGAATGTGATATAAAAGAACTTGAGCAAGAGGGAGTGTATAAATACTTGGGAACTGATGAAGGATCAGCAATAAAACATGAACAAATGCGAATAAAACTCAGTAAGGAATACTTTAGAAGACTTAAATTAATCCTAAGAACAGCATTGACTTCTAGGAACAAGATCCAAGCTATAAATCAATTTGCTCTTCCTGTCCTAATATACCATTTTGGAGTGATTGACTTGCCCAAAAAGTGTTGGATAGTTTAGATATTAAAACAAGAAGGATGCTTTATACTCACCAAATGATTTATAAAAATCATTGTATACCAAGATTATAGATTCCCTATTCAGAAGGAGGGATGAGCCTCCTTGAAATTGATTGCATGTATAGATCTGCAATCATGGGACTCCACACATATCTACTGACCTCACAAGATCCAAATGTAGTGAAAGTTTTGAAACATGAGGAGAATCAATCTAAGATGACCACTCTGCTTAATTTAACAGAAGCATATCGACGTCAAGCAGGAATGGAAATAAAACCAGAAGTAGATAAAAAACAGGTAGCAACTGAATGTGCCAAAAAACAAAAGAAAGAATATAAGTTGAAGGAACAGATGAGATGGCAAGAAATATGAAAAAAACATAAATATAGTTGCAAGTATAGAAAACTTCTGGAAGAGCCTCATGTTGATCAAGAATGAACACAGGAATGGTTAAGGAGAGACAAATTCAAACCAAGAAATGAAAGGTTAATATTGGCAGCCCAAGATAGTGGGCTACATACAGTCCATTGAACATGTGGGAGAAATGACAAATGTAGGTTTTGTAAAACCGAATTAGAAACAGTCACACACCTTGTTGCTGGTTGCGACACACTAATGGCAAAAGGACTGTATACTGAAAGGCATAATAATGTGGTGAGGCAGTTGCACTGGGGATTGTGCAAACATTATGGTACTGAAGTGGCTGAAAATCACTTCAAACATGAGCCACAAAGCATAGAAAATGCTGAAGTTTATATCACATGGGATCATCCATTACCAACAGTTCAAAAGATAGATGCTAGAAAACCAGATATAGTGGTCCAAGAAAAGAAGACAAAAATAGCATTGATCATTGAAATCACCACACCCAGTGACTACAGTATCCTGCATACAGAGAGAAACAAAGTCATAAAATACCAGGATCTGCAGGAAGAAATGAGAACAATGTGGAAGAAAGATACCCAGACAGTTCCAATAGTAGTAGGAGCAACGGGTCTTATAAAAAAGAATTTACAATCGTATTTAGATTCATAGGTTCATAGGTTCATAGGTTGGTACTAGGCTATCGGCTCTAGGGCCTACACAAGCCTAGCCATAACAATTCCCTGGCTATTTCTTCCTACACTATTTACTTCCCTGGACGCCTGTCTAGCAGGGTGACTGACGTGATCTCTGCGGTGAATTTCCTTTCTCCCATCCAATTGTCAAGGTTCCTTTTGAAGAGTGCCAAAGAGCTGCCCTGCTTGACATGCATGGGCAGTCTATTCCAGAGTCTGGGGAGTCTGTGGGTCAGGAACCTATCCCTCCAGCATGTTTTGTTTATTGTGATGACAAGGTTTATATCCCTGGAGCGTGTGGCTCTGAGGGATTGGGATTTCTTTAAGTGTAGCATTTCCAACAGCTCTGGGTTTGACATGGCCTTGTATGTTAAGCAGAGATCGCCTCTTGAGTAGACGATATGCGACAGAGTATAGCTGGAGTTTTTTAAGGTGGTCAGCATAGGGCATCTGCTTTAGGCCTGTGATTCTTTTAGTGGGGTATTTCTGTGGCCTTTCCAGTTGTTGCAGATGTCTTGAGAGGTACATACCAAACGGAGCGTTGTATTCTATAATGGGTCTAATGAGGGATGAGTACAGTGGGACAATGACCTCCTTTTTTCTGGATGAAAAGCCCTTAGTGATGAGGTGTGCCACATAGAAGGATTTCCTGACTGTTATGGCAATGTGGTTATCGAAGGTGAGACCACTGTCCACCTGTGTCCATAAGTCTCTTATCACACTTTCAGTGTTTAATGTACTGCCACCTATGTGGTAATTCACGGGTACATGTTTTTTCCCAAAGGGGATAACTATACATTTCTTGGCATTGAGCTTGAGCCCATGGCTCTGGCACCAAGCATCTGTTTCTGTAAGGCCCTTTTGTAGAGTATCCACATCATTTGGGGATTCAATAATGGCTCCCAGTTTGCAGTCATCAGTGAACTTTGTTAGCCAGAGTCCCTTAGTGATGGTCTGTACTTCACAGAAGTAGATGCCAAACAAGAGCAGTCCCAGGACTGAACCCTGAGGTACTCCACATGTTGCATGTCTGGAGCTGGATTTGGAGTCGGCTACTTTTACAGTGTGGGTTCTGTCAGTAAGCCAGTTGGCAACCCATCGAGTGATGTAGGGATTAATGCCCAGCTTAGTAAGTCTATCTATGATTCCAGAGTGGGGGGTGGTGTCAAAGGCCTTGGCAAGGTCCAGATAGGCTGTGTGGACTGCCTTACCCTTATCCATGGCTCTAGAGACTGATTCAAAGAGGTCAATCAGGTTCAGGAGACAAGATTGGCCCTTCATGAGCCCAAACTGGGTGGGGTCCAGTGTTTGAAGGTTGTCAATGTCTTTGTTTATAAGTTCCATGATAATACGTTCCATGGCCTTGCAGATCAGGCTCATCAGACTGATGGGGCAGTAGTTCCCGGTGTCCAAGGTGGATCCTCCCTTGTGGAGTGGGATGTGTAGCTGTGCACCACTCAGTGGGCATGAAGCCTGAGGTGAGGCTATGATTAAACATGACACTTAGGTGAGGTGCAAGTTCATTTTGTAGTTTATGTAAAGCACAGCCTGGGATGTCATCTGATTCCATGGATGCTGTATTCTTAGCTTTGGAGAGTGCATTTTGTACCTGTGTGGCCGTTATTGATGGAATTTGGCAATTTTCCGGTATTTAAATGGGCCATTTAGGGGGTGAGAGGGGGGTGAAGTTGGCACTGAACTGATCTGCCAGGATATTGGCAATATCCTTGGGATCAGTATATTTAATGCCATTCTGTTGTAGCTCAGAGCAGACCTGAGCATTGCCATTTAGATTCTTAACATAGTTATAGAATGTCTTGTGGTTGTCTTTGGAATCTTTGGCATATTTATTTTCATAACTAGCTTTGGAGGATTTTATGAGG
>NC_056728.1:1252109179-1252264179 GCF_019279795.1 Protopterus annectens
TCCTCAGCACATGCCCAAACCAACGTAATCTTGCCTCTCTGGCTTTGTCTCCAAACTTTCCAACCTGGGCTGACCCTCTAATATACTTATTCCTAATCCTGTCCACCCTCATCACACCCAGTGTAAATCTTAACATCTTTAACTCTGCCACGTCCAGCTCTGACTCCTGCCTTTTTGTCAGTGCCACTGTCTCCAACCCATATAACATAGCTGGTCTCACTACCCTCTTGTAGACCTTCCCTTTCACTCTTACTGGTACTTGTCTGTCACAAATCACTCCTGACACTCTTCTCCACCCACTCTATCCTGCCTGTACTCTCTTCTTCACCTCTCTTCCACACTCACCATTACTCTGAACTATTGATCCCAAGTATTTAAACTCATCCACCTTCACCACCTCTACTCCTTTCATCCTCATTATTCCTCTATCCTCCCTCTCATTCACACACATATATTCTGTCTTAGTCCTGCTGACCTTCATTCCTCTTCTCTCTAGAGCACATCTCCACCTCTCCGAGGTCTCCTCCACCTGTTCCCTACTCTCACTACAGATCACAATGTCATCTGCAAACATCATAGTCCATGGGGACTCCTGTCTGATCTCATCTGTCAACTTGTCCATCACCATTGCAAATAAGAAAGGGCTCAGAGCTGATCCTTGATGTAATCCCAGCTCCACCTTAAACGCATCTGTCACTCCCACCGCAGACCTCACCAGTGTTACACTACCCTCGTACATATCCTGTACCACTCTTACATACTTCTCTGACACTCCTGACTTCCTCATACAATACCACAACTCCTCTCTAGGCACCCTGTCATATGCTTTCTCTAAGTCTACAAAAACACAATGCAACTCCTTCTGACCTTCTCTGTACTTCTCCATCAACACTCTCAGAGCAAACATTGCAGCTGTAGTGCTCTTTCCCGGCATGAAACCATACTGCTGATCACTAATCATCATGTCCCTTCTTAACCTAGTTTCCACTACTATTTCCCACAACTTCATGCTGTGGCTGATCAGTTTAATCCATCTGTAGTTATTACAGCTCTTCACATCACCCTTATTGTTAACAATCGGTACCAAAACATTTTTTCTCCATTCCTCAGACATCCTCTCACTTTCCAAAATTTCATTAAACAATTTGGTTAAAAACTCCACTGCCATTTCACCTAAACACCTCCAAGCTTCACAGGTATGTCATCTGGACGAACAGCCTTTCCATTCTTCATCCTCTTCATAGCTATCCTTACTTCCTCCTTGCTAATCCATTGCACTTCATGATTCACTATCCACACATCATCAAACCTTCTCTCCCTCTCATTCTCTTCATTTATCAACCCTTCAAAGTACTCTTTCCATCTGCTCAACACACTCTCCTCGCTTGTAAGAATGTTTCCCTCAATATCCTTTATCATCTTTCCTAGCTCGTCCCTCTGTCTAGCCAATCGGTACAGCTCATTTTCTCCCTCTGAAACATTTATATCAGATGTGTGTGTGTGTGTGTGTGTGTGTGTGTGTGTGTGTGTGTGTGTGTGTGTGTGTGTGTGTGTGTGTGTGCACGCACGTGCGCATGTGAGTCTGTGTTCTGAGCTTAAAAACTCAGAAAACTTTAACCCCTGATAAAAAATGAAGGCTCTTCCTGATGAAACATTAGAATGAGTGTTGATTTAACAAAGAAAAACACTTAGCATTAGTTCATGTCATGAAGTCTGAATGTAATGGGAAAATAAATCTCAGAAAAATAGAGATGAACTGGAAGGTTAGTTAAATCTAAAAATGAATGCAAAAATTTATACCTCATAACTTGTTAAAAACTCATCTTAGCATGAAGTCTGTGTGAGACAGATATTCTGGTTTATACACACATGCACACACACACACACACACACACACACATATATATATATATATATATATATATATATATATATATATATGTATATATAATATCCAGGTGAATTATGGAAAACAGCAGGAAGTGCCAAGAGAATGGAATGCTTCCTTGGGATGTCTGTCTGCCTTTTAATTGGCAGTGTGGATACGTGTGAGCAGGACATGTGACAGAGCATTATAAGGATCATGTAATATACAATTAATATGCCACATAGGACTATATTTCAGCTAATATGCAAGAACAAAAGAGAAGAAAAAGATGTGTTTAGCTGCTCTGGAATCAGAGTACATATGTAAGTTAACACGCCAGCATTAAGTCCTGGTCGATTATCTTTGCAGGTTAACAGTACTGAGTTCACAGTTTTAGTATCAGAACATTTTTGACTGTTAGGCTGATGATTACTAGTATTCCAATCAAAATGTTATCCTTTGCAGCTGGTTTCTGAAGTTGTTCATTTCTGATAATACATATGTAATTCAGTGAGCAAAGCCTAGCTAAGCAACTGAATGAAATAATACTAGGTGGAGAGGTTAACCGTTTATTACAACATGGGTTAAAAGTGGTGTGCTCCACGACTCATTACTGGAGCTTCTTATTTTTGGATTATTTGTCTCAGATTTAAAAGTAGGAATTGGTCTATGAATAACCACATATGCTGAAAAACGCAAGAGTGGGTAACAAAATTCCTTCAGTTAAAGATGCTGAAGTCCCTCAAGGTGCATTTAGTGTAATAATGACACACATGCTGCTTCTTAAGTAGGGAATATTTGGTTCTCTATCAAAATCTTATTATAACCTTGGAATAATAAATACAGTTAGAGGGGTTTGATGGTACAGTCCTGATAATGAAGGTGCAGTCCCACCAGCAAACTACTTCTATTATTCAATAATGTATAAAATATTTTTTTATATACAAACATGGTTTGAATACTGTCAAAGACCTACAGTACATCCATACTTTACTTCATAACTCTGTTGAAAACTAGTAGCTTTACAGTGGCACTTATGTTACTTAATTCCCTTAGTTCTGCTTCTAATTATTAGATATGCAAAATCCTGCGCATAATTCCATTAATATGAAGTATGTCTCCAAAGGTGTCTATACAGAAGCTTTCACTGGTTACAAAGTATTTCTCTAAAGAAAATTTATTAAGTATATTGAAGGACCTTTCACAGAAAAAAATATCAGTTTTGTATACTGCTGGCAAGACCTAGTTTAACTCCACCACAGTTTTGAATCATAGTCTTCTAATATAGTTTGTCTAAATTATTACATAGTTTATTCATAGTCTTGACAAAAAAATTTAAAAGAAATTGAATGCTGAGCATGTTCAGAGTTATTTATATTACAAACATGCAACTAATTCACAGTTGTAATTTGGTCATGTATCCATGCAGTTGGTATTTTGATGCAAGAGAATTATAATGAATCATTACATCTCCCTTACTCAAGATGCAAAGCATCATAACTCACTTCACAAATCAATGTAGTAAATGGTGCAACACACTAGAAAACAGCTATTTTGCAGAAGGATTTTACTGCCTGCACTCTCTGATATGGGAGGTCTGCCCCCTTAACCTGAAACTCTATAGATACTACTCTAAGGCCACGCAAACAAGAGAAGATTCTTAAAAAAATAAAGCTTATCTTTTCTCTTTTTTTGAGCCCTGCTACCTTACAAAACAGTACCGCATCTCTGACAATGCAAGCTGCAATGTTCCAAAATGACAGCAACATGCAAAAGTGACTTTTCATGTGTGATATTTTACCTCTAAATGAAATGCTAAATTGAGGCCCTCATCTGCCTGAGTTAGTGGTAGCTCACATGGGTGTAAAAGATCCCACAGCACCTACCAAAAAGAAAAGGGGACATTCTCCCGTGTCCTGGCCAAATGTCCCCTAATCAGTGTAAATGACATCTCAGGTCTCCCCTGAAAAGAAGTCATTGACCTAGCGAGACTATCCCAGTCAAGAAAAGAATAAATAAATACAAATAAATAAATAGATGACTACAGAGCATATGACAAACTATGATGAATATTAGTTCTCTTGAAGCAAAATAAATGTTATCAATTGTGTAAGAAACTACAGAAAATCACATACTAAATGAATATGAAGATGTGTGGAAGTGTTTTAAGAAGTTTGTGTCTGCTTAAATAAACAAAAAGTGTAAGCAGTGTTTCACATTAAGAATAAACTTAGGAGTAAGAGAGAAATAGATTTTGTGTGTGTGTGTGTGTGTGTGTGTGTGTGTGTGTGTGTGTGTGTGTGTGTGTGTGTGTGTGTGTGTGTGTGTGTGTGTCTTGGAGTAAAAGTGAAATGAAGGGCACAGTTTAAAAAAAATGGATGAATATGTGTGATATATTATTGTTTTTAGGAGCTCCAGATAAGATTTCACTCATATGTTTAGTTGAATTGAGATAACCGGAAATTCACCGGGGGGTTCTACATGTGTACCTCTTGGACACGGGCAATCAGTGCTGATTTTAGTGTCTGCTTGAACCCGACACCCTTGAGAACACAGGTTGAACTTGGCTAAACTTATTGGGCCCTGGAGCCATTAGTCTAGTAACCCCCTATGATCCTATGATAATGCATTGTGCTGTGCACAGTATTTATGCACACACCAACCAGCTACATCTGCAGCCCAAACCTTGACTAAATCATTCAAAGTATCACAGAATTAATGTCCATGTATTTATTAACATTTTATTCTGAATCCATACTTCTGGTACATACACAGCAAATACTGCTTCAAGTCCTTAACACTGCTGCCAGTCCAGATTACATTCTTGCTGTTTTAATAAAAAAATTGAGTAACAGGTCATATCCCATCCTTATAACTTTGGTTCATCTTAAATTAATTATGGTTTTGTATCTGACTTATGCAGGTCTGCTATTGTATTCCCAAAATTAAAAGTCATAAGATACTGAACGTTCTAGGTTAGTGAGCTGAATGTGTATTACTAGAAAACCTTTCAAAAATTTGCTCCTGAAACCTCTCCCTGCTAACCTTTTGAGAAGGTAGATTTAAACCAGCATGCATTTGCCATAGGTAGCTGATGAACTGTCACTATACTAGTTTTCCTACATACTGCTAAGAGGTGACCTGTGCCTGGTATACAAGGCATACCCTGACCCAATACTGATGGATTTACTGCACATCAGCAAGTCAAATGGCACTAGAAATGAGATTCTTCTGCAATATTAACAGAATGATTTGGAAGGATAGGTATATCTAGCAGAGGATACAACTGCTCTGGAACAGATTTCCCATCCACATAAAACAATGTTAATCCCTGTTCATATTCAAAATCATCTTGGATCTATGGGTGGAAAACAAAAATTTAACCCCAAAACTGCCCTTTGTATGACTAATGGACAGAGACAGCTCCAGAATGCTTTATCCTATGCATGGATCCCTACAGAGAAAGCTGAATTACAATGGATTTTGAAACTGCAAGCAGATAGACATCCAGGTTTAAATGGCTATATTCCCTTAAAACCAGCCTTGGAGGGACGCAAGTTAGCTTATTAAGAAAATTCCTGCATCTTTCCTCAGTTGTGTGAAAGCATGGGAGATGCTCCAGAGACTGATCTTCCTGATGATACTGTCTTTCTACACCTGGGAAAAGCATCTGAAAATATTACCCATGAAATAATCATTCATTAGCTAATTAATCATAATGTTAATCCTTATATCCTATAATGGTTTAACAATTGGCTTTGCGATTACACATGTCCATTAAAAATGTGTGAATGCTTGTTTCTGCCTAGGCTTGTAGTTTGTGGGGTACCACAGGTTTCTGTATTCCCTTATTTATTCAATCTTTTTTTATTACACTACTTTACCTGGTGCCATTATAAATATTTTTGCTGTTTTGAGGATTAAATCCATAGTACAACATGTTACTGTTCAAGTTAGCCAATTACTTTTAAACCAAAATGTTGAGTATTAAAGTACTCTTTAACTGTTTACATCTATATTTATTTATTTTATTTATTTATTTAACATTTGTTGACTGGGAATGTCCGACTAGGTTCCACAGAGCCTGTTTTCAGCAGAGGCCCGGGGAGAAATGCTCCAGATGCATGTCTTTGGAATGTGGGAGGAAACCCACGCGAAACACAGGGAGAACATACAAACTCCACACAGAAGGCACCCCAGCCGAGAATCGAACTGGAGAACCTCTTGCTGTGAGGTGACAGCGTTAACCGCTGCACCACTGTGCCGCCCATCTATAACTGAAAGAAACTTTCCATTGATTTTACATTGAATATTTTATTCCAGAATACCTGTTTATCTTGTTCAGGGTAGTGAGGGTAGTTTGGGTCTGTCTCAGCAAACAAAGGACATAAGCAGTAGACCATTTATATCTACAGGAGAAGTCACAGCTTTATTCCTTCATATCTTAAGGTATTTTGAGAGAGAAGACATGAAAAACAGCTAAGGGAAATAGATTATTGTTTTTTTTTTTTTTGCTATACTATTACTTTTAACCAAGTAGACATACTGCCACATTCATTGTCCTGTTAACTAATAGATTTGATGTCCACTTAAGCATGTATAAACTGAGTAAAACCACAAGGCACAAGTCTCTTTTCAATTATGAAAATAAGAAAAACATGTTAGCCAGGGAGTACAGCATCTCTCAGTTTTTAATTTTGATGAGTACTTTCGTTAATGAATCTAGCACCTTCAGGAAGACCTGCTTCTTTTCTTGTTTTTAAGTTAAAAAACATTTAATTTACTTTATTCGAATATGTTCAAGAATAACTAGTGAGTAAATAGTGAAAAAATAATAAATAAATAAATAAAACAAAATATGTGAAAAAATGTCTAGCAAATAAAATTTGAAGTAAATGAATAAAATGATTTTACACCTCGATGAGAAACACTGATGCTGAAATACGTTTTAACATTCAACAATTCCCATTCAAAGAATAAGTAATTTAATCTTTAAAACACCCACAACCTTTTAACATTTTCATCTCATTAGAGCCTTTAGTTTAAGTACTGCGGCTATACAGATATAATCATTCAGTCCTGGCCATGCACTGCCATTGAATTCAAGCTGCCAGTACAGTTCTTGGTTTTCTAGGTTCCATGACCAAGGACCTCTTCTCATATTACGGTTGACTTTTTCTATAATAGTGAACTTGAATTTGAGTCTTGGGTTATTTTAAATATGTTTGTAAAGTACATTTGTTTCCTTCCTTTTTCTCATGTCATAAGTATGTTCATATATGCACACTTTTAGTTTATGTTTGGTCTTCCCTATGTAAAACCCAGGACAAGATTGTTAAAGGGCCACTTAGTCTACACCATTGGTTTCACAATTATATTTTCATTTTATTTTGATACTTTGTGACTTGATTTTGAAAGACAATGTCCACATTTATTCATGTTGCAAGTTTTTTTTGTGGGGGGGGGTCTTTTTTGTTGTTCACTGCTTCTAACATCTCTTCATATTAGTTCCTTTTCTATATATAACAAAAGGTTTTTGTCCTAGTTTTTCATTAGTCACTATTTCTTCCAATACCATCAGCCAGTTTTTGTTCAAAATCCATTTAATAAGGTTGCTATCAACTGTGTAGGTGGTAATAAAGGCATTTTTGAAACTATTCTCAAGTTGTTTCTCTGAATTTGTATTTGTAGTATAGCTATGGTGTTAAATTCTGGTATTTTTGTTTCATACTTCCGATCCGAAATTGTGACAAAGTGCATTCTTTCCTGTTTGTTAATGACTTCATACATTAACTTGTTGATAAATTGGTCAAGGTAGCCATGTCGTTTAAAACATTTCTTTCAGTAGGAAACATTCGTCTAGGGAGACATCCTCCTTTGTAGTCATCCATGCTGCCCTCACAAACTGTCCTTTTACCATGGCTTTCTTTTGTGTTTTTGGATGTGAACTCAAGAAATGAAGGAAGGCATTAGAATAGGTTGGTTTACGAAATATTTCTGATACTTGTGTTTTTGTTTGAAAATCCTTTGTTATTAGTACATCTAAGTAGGTTATTTTATTTTGTCCTGTTTCATGTATATATCTTAGGAATTCAGTTGTTCTGTTGAGGTAGTCCAAAAAGGCAAGGATTGTTTTCCTTTTCATCTTCCCAAACAATAAGGATGTCATCCAGATAAAGAGTGTAAAATTTGCATGACTCCATAAAGTTGTTGTTGAAAAGAATGCTTGTTTCTCAGTGGATCATTACAGTGTTGTCCAATAAAGAGCCACATGGGGAACCCATCACCACCCCTTTGTTTTGTAAGTAATACTGACCATCAAAATAAATGAAGTTGTTTCCTAGTATTGTCACCAGTAGTTCTTTGTATAAATTAATCTTTTCTTGTGGAATATTTTTAGTTAAAATGTAATCGGTGAACCACTGTATTCCCATATTGTGGGGTATCAGTGTATTTAAGGGCTTTACATCAATTGTAAGGAAAATGTCCCCTTCATGGAATTCCAGTTTGTTCACTTTGCTCAAGAAACCCCATGTATATTTGCACATGTTTTCATCTTGAAATACTAAGTCCTTAAGTTTATCATCCAAGAATTCCACACAAGAGTACATGACAGATCCTTGACCATTCACAACTGGGTGCAAGGGGGAGATAATATCTTTGTGGATTATTGGTATCTCAAAGATAGTTGGCATTATGGGGCTTACCATCTTCAAATAATTGTATTCATCTATACTGATACTTTGTTCAATTAATAAATCATTTGGTTGTCCCCTGATTTTTCTGTAGGCAATGATTAATTTGTTTAGTGAGGCTTTTCAATATGTTACATCAGCAAGTATTTTGTTCAGTCTATCAATGTAGTCAGTTTACTCCTTTCTTATATTTGCTTTTTTCATTTCATCTAGTTTAGTAGTCTCTTCCTTTGTCACATTATTAAAATTGTTTTGAAATTCATTTAACATGTTCCTCATGTCTAGTTCATATGTTTTCTCATACAGTTGCAGTGTTTGGTTTATTGTGGGGTTGTATGTGCTAGAGAGCCTTAGTCCTGACATTGCTTCTGACAGGTTATCAAACAACAGATTAAAGTTTAGTTTCTGAGTATATAATCTCAAGTCCATAAGCACATTTGCTATATCAGCCCTTCTACTAGAGATGAAAGTTAGCTCTTTGGCAAACAGGTTACCACTTGTTTCATCAATGTGGAAAAATTTTACATTTTAAAATCTCCTTCTGTATTAGTTTTAATTGTACAGTTGTTTTCAACCTGTGAAGTTAACTCTAAAGTTGGTTCTGTCACCAGTATCTTCTGTTCTGCCAATTGGGTCTGCTAGTTTGGTCTGGCATGTGATTTCATAACCCCCATCGATTCCCTTGCTGTTTTTTGCATATTTTTTCTGATCTGTGAAGGGTGGTATTCTAAAGGGTCAAGGTTGCTAGTATTATTGCTGTTTGTTGGGGCAGTCTTATAATTACCCCTTTGCTGTTTATTGGAAGTGTTGGTGTTGTTATAAGAATTAAAGTTTTCATTCCTCCATACTTTAGCGTTCAGTGGGATTGGGAAAGCTCTCCCTTCTAAGTAGTCTTTTGTCATGTTCATGTTTTCTTAGTTTTATACTTTGTATGGTTTTAACCTGTTCATCTATACTTTTGAAAATACAGCAATGTTCGTATCTGTACTGTTCGCAAACTAAGGCATGAGTAATTGGGTTATCTAAGTGGTTAATTTCCACAGTCAATTCTTCTATTAAAACATTATTATGTTTTATTAACAAATCCATATATTCTGCACCATGTCAGTCAAATGAAACAAGTAAGTCTCTATGCAACACGGAATTATTAACTAAGCCCATTGGACAGTGCCATAAATGTAAGCCCTTTGGTAATCTGTTTGTTTTAATGCTCTCAGCAAAATATGAATTCTGAATTTGTAGTTTTTTATTTTAAGTAGTTTATAATCATACTCACTTAACCTTTTGACTATAGGTGCCTCATTTGGTTGTGGTTGTTGTTCCTCCTCAAATAAGCTGTAGCTCTGTAACCATTTACTTAATTTGTCCTGAAGTGAAACCTCTGTTTGTTGATGGAAGAGGCTGGATGTTTGTGTTGGTATATCCACCAAGTTGTGTTTCCTTTCCTGAAAAGGGCAGTTGTCCTTTTAGGTTAGGTGCTCCACTTACTGCTTCATTGCTTATTGATGCTGCGATACCAACAATCCATTGAGAAAGCTGCTGTAATAGTAAGGTAAGGTTTTCAACAATTTTATGTAACTCCATGTTGTCTGTTTCTGCAAATAGTAACTGTGACCCTGCTGCAACTATCTCAGACATAGCATTTGCTTTCTCAGTTGAGTTTTTCTGATCTTTTTTCAACTATGACCTACACATGTTATCTAGCTAAGGTGGCTTGTTCAGTCACAAAGGAGGCAAATGGAAGCTGAAGGGCTCAAACCCTAAACTATTAGCAGCTGATTACCTTAATCTTCTGCCCTAAACTGCTAGACATGTTGAGATGGCTATGATGGATGTACTAACTATGCCATTTTTAGAAACTGCAACACGAAGAACTGCATCAAATACTCTTACTATTAAGATATATAGGCATATTTTGCTCAGCAGCCTCTTAACAAATGCATCATACTTATTATCCAAGATCTGCCAAATCAGAAACCATGCAGAGCTAGTATCACACTCATTCAAATCTATACTAGCCTCAGTCTTAACAACAAGCTAATCATAGCAGTCCCCATGGACTAGTTTGATATGATTCTGCAGAAGGTCAGATCAGTATAATACAAATACTTTGGCTAAATAAGCAACAGAACCCCTACAATTAGTGAAAGTATAATGGCAGTTTTCTGTGTCTGCTTACAATCGCACAACTGCAGTTGGCAAGGCTGTTTGTTTTCGTACAATACCAGTAACACACACGATCTTAATTAGGTGCCAATTCAGACATCACTTGTACTCTTGACTTTTGCAGACATGGCTGGCAATAGAGAGAATGTTGCTAAATTTAGAACACAAAGTTGGGGTGTTGAGGTGTTATGGATATTTGTGGCACTCCTTGTGATGTGCTATAGGAGGATCATACTGGGTCTTAATATAAGGCTGAGACTTGGAATAGCTTAGCCAAGGCTGTCTGTACTGAAACTTGCATTACACACAGTGGGGAACAATGTTGTCATCACTACACTGACCTTAAAAAGCATAAGCAAGACCACCTAAGCTAATGGGAGGCTGAATTTAGGACTGGGAATACCCCTCCAATTGTTTAAGTATTCTGACCCATAACCTGTCTTTAGCAGTAATTATCAAACCAGCCAGTGCAGTTACTCATTATGATTTCATATATAATTGTTTTCTTTTTGTTTTCTACAGCTGCAGAGGAGATCGCTGCACACAGTCAGGCATACCAGGAGACATTAACTCACAACAGAGAGGCACGGAGTATGTATGAATCTAGTAAAATTAAATCCATAATATTATTTTCATTCTCTCAAGCACTGCCATCTTGAGCAGGCACAGGTCATCAGCCATCTCAAGCATGCACGCTTTCCCAAATAAGTGCTGCTGTTTGCATTAGGCAGTTAGAATACAAGCTTTATTATGTGTGGGTTCAGTACCCAGAAGCAACCTTTTTTATAAATTGGTAATTATTGATAAGATCTTAACAACACCTTGTCAGAAAGAATTGCATTATGATAATTGTAATTATTATATTAGAATGCATATGTCCAATCCATCATAGTGAAAGAATGTCAGTGTTTATTAGATCAGTGCTATTTGTTTAATGCTTCATAGATACCTTTCCATCATATATGGATGTTTCAAAAGTGTGCAGTAGTAAATAATCATAGGCGTTTATGTACTGCCAAGTAGAAATATATTTAAAGTGCACAGTAATGTTACATGACATGTATCTAATTACCTTTTTTGTCTCCCCCCCCCCAACCCTTGTCTCTTTCTCTTCTTTTAGGGGAGGTTATGATTCACTAACAATCTGCTGTTTGCATAAATTGCTGCTGAAAAATTAGAGATCAACAGCACAGAGAGGTACACCAACCACTACAGCTCAGCCCAACATACCTCCACACATGGCAGCACAGACATTCAGCACTTCAGGGTTACAACCTGTCAGCATTGCCTCTACAACCCCTGCCCTACCTGCTCCAAGTACATCAGGTATCTCTTCCCTGGCTGCTGGTCCAGTGGTAACCACCAGGAGTAGTACTAGTGGAGTTGGTGATTTTGTCACCCAGCAGGAGCTGACAGGGCTAATGGGTGATATTATAGAAAGAGGCCATGGTGCACTTATTGGCAGGGTTGAAAGGGTCCTACATCACATTGCAAAGACAATGCCATGTCCGGTACTGACCCAGGGAGCTGCTGCAGAAGGCAGTTATGACAGTTATAAGGGTGAGAACTAGATTTTCAAGGTTCTCATGCTAGACATGGGTGCACCTTCGATGTCCCCTCACTATCCGCAATGATGGTGTCACCAACCTTTTTGTCTCCATCATCGTCCATGTTTGTCTTGTATGACTTGTATGTCTGCAGATGTTTCCTAACCTACCCTACTTACCTGATCTTCTCAAGCATAATCACCTTTCCCATCATTCCTCTTTCTCCCAAATCTAAAACAAATAAAATAAAAATGGGCCTCTGTCCATCCCATATATAGCTCTCCACTTCACCTTTGGATCAACTTGGCAAAATTGATTCAGTCCTATTGACCATACGACATTATTCAATTGTTTTCACCCATCTGTGTTATGGTGGCTTTGCAAAGTCTTGAAATAGAGTGTGAAGACGTGGATAGCTATGGTGTACTCCCACAACCCTCCTGTAAATTCCTGTATTCTTTTCACTCTGTGCTACCCTCTGCTTGCCACCCCATTTTACCATTGTCTCTTGCTGTGAGGTAACAATGCTACCACCATACCACCACGGCATTCTACATGTACACTAGTAATATTCAAGGACTGTGCAACAGACCTGTGTGAATTGTTAATGCCACATCATGTACATGACATCTGATAGATATCCTCAAAGAGATTATCAAGGACATGCATGGTGACAGCATTGTCATCTTGTGCAACTTGCCAGGTCAAGGCATTTGACACAAATCCACACTGAGGTATTCAATCGACACTGTCATATGTGGCCATAAACAGCTATATCACCAAATGGGTAGACCAGTGTATGACATACGTGGCATCTCACTATGTTGAAATGTGTGACATGACCTATATGTCAGGTCCAGTGATCTGGTCGATACAACCAGGGTATCTGCTAGGCCCATTCCTGCCCATTAGTTAAGTGATGGACATCACAGATGAATACACACACTGTGTTCAAACTGCTGCCTGAAGGACTACAGATTGTGGGCAATCACTGACTCCAACTGTGATATTAGTATAATACAGATGGTATCAGCACATACCAAAACAGCCATGACAACACCTGCATTGACAAGAAACATAAAGGGATTTGTTGAATCAGGAAACAAACACACCACCCAAGTATAATGCGGACATCACACCCTATAATCAGACTAATAGGTATGTGACCTGTGTACTGAGGTAGATAGTATGTGGTACGTCCACCAGCATGTGGTCACAGTATGTGAAAGACATGCACATCAGAGGCCATAATACCTTCATGGTTCCCAGCCTTCATCACACCAATAACTGTGTACAATGCACCCTTCTTCATGTACCTCCATACACATCTTTGGGTGATGTGTAAGTGAAGTATTCCAACTTTGTCACAGTGAGCTGTCACACAGCTTATTGGAAATACCTAGGTATTCTTTCCATGGAATATACACGACTGTCTGATGGTGTGGAACTCCAGTCAAGTTGTTACACTAGATGCATGTGTGCTACCTGTTATGCTGATGCACACACTACATGCATAGGTGTTTGACAACATTAATGGCATGTATATTATTCATGACAGTGTGGATTGTGCCATATATATATATATATATATATATATATATATATATATATATATATATATGCCATGCACACAAGACAACTAGTCTGTATTGCCCATACTGTCGCATACAGGTATAGCAGTGTCCCTCCTAACACAACCTGCAGATAGTATCATAATAGTTGTTCAAGTGTGCGTGTGCAGGCTCATCTCTTATCACTCCACATCACATATGTTATGTCAGAGGCATGGGATTAGTGGTGGCATTATTCTAATATTGTTCATGATTATTGCTGGTCATACCTCCCAACCATACTGCATTACTTGTTTTTTACCGAGTTTTGGGGTTTAGATGAAGGGGTGCTATGATTCCCGAATGGCACCCCTTCATTTCCAATTTTTTTCTTTGTTTTTTATTTTTCACTCTTTGTGAGCTGATGTCATCATGTGCACGATGATGTCAGCTCCATCAGGGCTACCAGCCTATTGGAATTGAGCTAAAGGAGCTTGCATCATGCACGTATTTCCGGCTGGCTGGCCTGGCTGTTGAAATGTTCTGCGAGCGGGAATGGCAATTGAATGGGGACTACTGAATGTACATGAAATACTACGGGGGGAAAGGACTACTGAATGGGAAAGGAGTACTGAATGGAAATAGTCCAGAGACCTGCAACAGCCTTATTCTGAAATGCGAGCGGGAACGGACTTGCAGTAAGGAACGAAACCTTTAGTATATTTATCTGAAATTAAACCTTTATTGTGCGCGCGTGTGTGTGTGTGTGTGTGTGTGTGTGTGTGTGTGTGTGTAGCCCCTGGTTGCTTCATATTACTTTGTTTGTAATTCAGTACTGAGTAGGGTAATTGATCCCTCTCATCCATCTAAATAACTTACTTCTGAGAAAAATGCCATTTACGTTGTACACGTAAAAGAACATGATGCTTCCAAACACTTGGTTGATTACCTAAATTAAATAGATTTGTCTTTGATTGGGTCTTTGTTTGCTCTACAAGCTGAAAGCTTTTACTATTATTCTAACATAATCAGTCAAACACAGTAAAGTATAAAATTACTGCATGATCACTGACCATCACTGTAGGCATTGTCCTGCTTAAAAATGACAATTGCTATCATTTAAACTGTCTTAGGCTTTGTTACAGAAAAACAGTAGAAGGAGAAAAAAATAGCTGGTCTATGAATAGATTTACAGGCAAAGAAAAATACAGTGGGCTTCTTGTTCAAACAGCAGGCATATGATACTTACACACATTTGTATATACATTCTATCTACCTACTGTAGGTAGGTAGATAGAATGTATACCTACTGTAGGTGTGTGTGGTGTGTGTGTGTGTGTGTGTGTGTGTGTGTGTGTGTGTGTGTGTGTGTGTGTGTGTGTGTGTGTGTGTGTTTGTGAAAATGCCCCCATCACTGTAAGATTGAATTAATTAAATAATGACAGGCATTTGAATTTCAGACTTCATATTCTTCAGAAAATAAATGGTAATGGGTCTATATTAGATCACTGAATGCTTAAAAAAGTGAACAGTGATTAACTGACCCTATGTAAGCAAAAGCTTACAATTTCAAACTTTCAGAACAGTGATTTTTTTCCTAGGGAAAAAAATCGCTGTTCCAACAAAAATAAATAAATAACATACTTTAAACATTACATTAAGTGGAGGGCTTCGCCCCCCCCACACCCCTCAATGTGGGGGGCCGTGCCCCTCACACCCCCCCTACTTAAATATACCAACTCTGAGACCGCACTACAGTGCCGAAAACAGCAAAGTAATGAAGCAGCCAAGTGAATTCTTTCTCAGGGAAAGAATTTGCTTAAAAGCCACTTCGATATTTTGTGATTTCAGGCTTTTGAGTTCAACCAAGATGCATTCAAAAGAATGCATCTTCGGTCTTCTAATAATGAACCATGGTAACACAAAACCTTTTAATCTAGCAATTTTCTAAGTTTATAAGATCAGTATGTGAAATCTGTCCCTATTTTGGGGCTGTATTCCCCCATTATTGGCTTTGTTCAGTTTTTTTGTACTAAGAGGTTGAGAGCTATGGTAAGAAGTGAGAACTGAATTCACTAAATGATAGCCATATAACTTTCAGTCTTCCTATCTTTCAGGAAACTGCTGATTTGGCATAGTGGTATGTTGCTTTGACTATAGTGCAAGGGTCCTGGGTTCAAGTCTTGCCGGTAAAATGCAAGGTGGTAACACCATATTTTATTCTGGCAACGTTCCAAAATTATACAAGCAATGTTTAAAATGTGTCCCTGGTTTATGGCCTTTTGTCACCCCCCCAAAAAAAAATGAAATTAAAAATTAATGTGAGAAGCTGTGCAAGTTGCCAATGGCTTACACTACTGTCATTTTATTTATAGTGTGGGTGTGGAAGTAGACTTTTATGATGGACATGTTTTGAATTGGGCAGTTTTGTCATTAATGGTTCATGCATTTGGTTTCATTGCCTGCAGTACAACCTACTGGAAAAATGTTCAAACAATAAATTTAAAATGCACTAATAAGTGTGCTGTATTATACAAGGAATATAATTTAATAAAGTCAAGAAGCTGTATCAAAGAAAAGAACACATGTATGTTTCTTGTTTTGTGTGCAAGGGGCCAATGATTTGAAAATAGCCCAAAGGTACTCTTTATCCACCACTGGCCAAATGCATTTTCTTTGGATGTGGTGTGGGTTTCAATACTGTTTCAATGAATGTGAGTTTCAAGGGCAGAGAAGTGTTAATACCAAGTCTATTTTCATTGTGAGACAGTATTGCTTTGTTTAGCAGATGTCTGTTAGTGTTTGTGCATTGTGCTTTAAAATGTAAAAATAAAATCCAAATAATCATTGTAGAAGTAAAGCAGTATGCACACATTTGTGTTATGGTAAATGGGGCGAAATAGCCAGGTAATGGGACGTTGCAGGGGGACTCTGGTGCCATATTATGGTTGCCTGTTCTTCAGTTTGTGTTTGAAAGTTGGTATCCCACGATTCCATTGGAGTGGGTGGAGTTACATAGTTATGTATGCAAATTATATGTTAATCAGCATACCGATTTTTACCTATTTTTCATGGGCCTTGTACAGATTTTTGATGTTTCCTGGTTGAGAGGTATGTTTCTGGTTCTTGTATTGTTTTCCATAATCCTTTACCTATGTCTGCCTTGCTGGAGACCTCTGCTGGGGGTACACTCATATTCAGGCATATCTGTCTGCACAGCTTCACAATATGCACCCTACCTCAGTTGCATGTCAGATCCCTGATAGATGTCCTCTGCATTATTCATGTAAGGATGTTTATCTCACACAGACATCCTCCCCATTGTTATGTCACCTTGTGTGACAGTCACAGGGAATGCATTTTCACTCTGCAGTCCATACTGTACCATATAGATATGTGCTTGGTGTCACTGCTACAACCATCTTCCATTGACATGCCCTCCTCTGCTATACATGAGGGAGTTTTACCTGTCCTCTTTACCTCTGTTCATTCCTACAATTCATCTGTGTGCCCTTATTCAACACACACACTTCCCCTGAGTGATCATTTTACATGGCATCATTGTCCATGTCCTGTTACAAATCATTAACACAATTTCAGTACAGAATGCCAGGAAGGGGATATCATGCACTGTAGGTACTCTGTCATGTACTGTGTTTAGACCACATACTTCACAGTCATACCTCTCAACTGTCCAGATATTCCCAGGATGTCCAAATGTTTTCCTTATCAAATTTGTGGCTTTCTGTCATATCACTGGGATGATATCTGGACTGATATGACTCATTAATACATACATTTGAGTGCATACTTCTGAACTGTCCTGATTTGTGCAGAATGTCCAATTTTTGTCACATATTTGTGATCTTTCCCTTATAACATGTTTGTTTTCTGGCAAATCATTGGCATGTCATTGCGGAGTGAAGTCAGAAACTGATGACTGACATTTGAGTTTTAAATCAACTTTCTAAGTCTGGAAGTGCAATATTAAAAATCTGTCCCTATTTTTCCCTTTGTCCCCCCATTATGCATGCCTTTGTCCACATATCTTGCTCAAAGAGAATGACAGGTATATTTGAGTTTCATTCTACCACATGTCTATATAACATCTATGGCAAATATGTCCCTATTTCTGGTTAAATGTCACCACATTATGTTGGCCACTAACAGATTCACAGCTATCTGTGAAACTCTGGTGGTCATTGTGGCATTCCACTCAAATCCGTGGACTGTAAGTACTCTGCTTTAAACAGAATTGTATCCGTAGTTAGAAAAAAAAACAAATCCAAGGAAAACCATGACACTAATAACACCAAAACCTCATATTGCAAAAACCAGCAAGGAAAAATCCACACAGTACTAGCGTCCACTCAGTTTATTAGCCACTTTCGTCAAAAAGACTTCATCAGAATACAATTTAAAATAAAATTAACCATACTTAAATAGCTACACTCTAATTATTTTCAATTACCCAATTAGTTGTTTAAATAATCAATTAAAACAGTAAAATTTAAACTAACTTTTTAATGCCCTTTATTCATATATATATATATATATATATATATATATATATATCCTCCTGTTTTTTAAAAAAAACATGTAATATTGACCGTGTCATTAAGCCCTGGACTTCTATCAGACAGTAGTTTAATTTGCCAAAAAGCCTCTTTTTGTTCCAAATAATTTTTCAAGTCCCCCTCTCCCTCTTAAGTCCATCTGTCCCAGCTCAATAACTGAGAAAAGAAACTTCTTATACTTAGAACATTTAATAGTGTGCTTGTACAAAGCACTTTTCATATCTTTGTTTTTTTATATAATACTGATGTTCTTTTATTCTTTCAAATAACCCTCTAGTCATCATCCCAATATAAAAAGCTGGACTTCCTGAACACACACAAATATAAACCACACCCCTTGTTTGACAGATGTATCTCCCCTTCAACGAAATGGTATAAGAAGGGTCTTTCAACATAATAAAGTGTCCTTCATAAATATAACGACAAATATTACAATGTCCACATTTAAACATTCCTAGTGGTTTATTAAGTGGAACTTCATTATATGCTGCAACTTTAATGCTACTTTTTTGTAGCAATTTTTTTAATTATAATTATTCTTATATACAAACATAGGGGCTTCTTCCACTATGTTGAATAATTCTGTAGTACCCTGTAAAATCTTCCAATTATTACTTATAATTGGACGTATACTACTACTGTCTACTGTCATATCCAAAGCATAGGTCATCCTTCTGTCCTCACTGTTCTCATCCACTTCCTCCAGTCTTTTTTTGTTACTAACAAAGGGAAATTTTAAAATCGGTGGAAAATATGAATACTTTTTTTCTTTGATTTCCTTTTCTTAACTTTTTCAAATAAACTTCTTCATATCCTCTATTTTTAAATAAATTAGTACTAAAACTAAATTCCTCTTCCAGTCTTAAATCATCAGTTGTCATACAACTGGTCCTAATATATTGTCCTCTAGGTAAGTTCTTTTTCATAAAAAAGTGGGAGATTACAATTACTATGTAGATAACTATTAGTAAAAATACTTTTTCTATGCACACTATAGTCATATTCATTTTTATCATTCCATTGCAGTGTGACATCTAGGAAATTAACAGTATGACCTGCATCCCCTATAGTAAACTTTAAAAAAACAGATTTCTCATTAATATCTTGCAAAAAGACTGTGATAGTCAGTGTTATTACCTTCTAAAATAAAAAAACAAATAATCTACAAAGCGCTTATAAAAGCACACTTTGTATTTCACCCTAATATCATTTAACAGTTCCACTTCATATCATCGAATTTCATTTCATCGAATTTCAAAACATCGAGACCAAATCGTCGAAAACCCACATCGTCGAAAACCCATATAATCAAATCTCAAATCATTGAAAACTAGAAAGCAACTAGAAATAACATTCCACAGAGTTAGTACTGCATTTATGCAGGGGGGCAAGCCCCCCTGCACCCCCCACACCCCCATAATTAAATATACCAACTCCAAGGTCGCACTACAGTGGGGTTAGGAAATTACCTTTTTCCCCCACTGTAGTGCAACCCTGGAGTTGGTATATTTATTTACAGGGGGGTGTGGGGGGGGCGGATCCCCACATGGGGGTGCAGGGGGGCTTGCTCCCCTGCATAAATGCAGTACTAACTCTGTGGAATGTTATTTCTAGTTGCTTTCTAGTTTTCAATGATTTGAGATTCGATTATATGGGTTTTCGACGATGTGGGTTTTCAACAATTTGGTCTCGATGTTTTGAAATTCGATGAAATGAAATTCGATGATATGAAGTGGAAGCCATTTAACACACTATATTCCCGCCAACCTAACACTATATTAAGAAACATTCTGACAGAATAGTATCCATGTTCACTTACATGTTTTCCTGGCCAGCAGCACTGTTGCCAGCCACATAACCTAACTTAGGCATACCGTGCATCATTAATATGCATTGCTCGCTACAGCTCTCCGTGCACCGTCGCACAAATCTGTAAACTCCATGTAGGCTCTGCATGAAGCCTACACAGAGTTTATTGAATCCTGGAGCATGACTAAATTAAAAATTCATAAGTAGGTTAAACTCCCACCATCGAAAGTCATGTAAAGCAAGAATCTATCTGAGAAGAAAACCCCATATATTGAGCCCAAATGACAAAAGAACTACACCCCAATGAGCAAAAATATTAAAAGAAAAAAAAAACAATCACCCAAAGGATAAAAAAGGCAACCAGTTAGGAAATCTGAACACAAAAAAATAGAAAAAAAATATTTAACCATGGTAATGCTTGTTATTCCTAATGGATAAGGATAGTTAACAAAAATGATGCATCATAGTTCTCTTCTTTATTAAAAAAGGAATTTGCAAAATACCAGATAAATAAAAAGTACAGAATAATATAGATAAACGGAATACATGGTATAAGTTAAGAGAGAGACATTATATGGGATACTGTAGGAGTAGAGAAATTGTTATGTTACTTGCGCATATGCCATTAGCCACATAAAATATAACTTACATTTACATTTTCTGATATCCTGTGTATCTTCATCTTTATCTTGGGATATACTACACACAAGCACACACACAATATGTATATTGTGTGTGTTTGTGCATGTGTTTGTGTAGGGTCTATATTATAACATCAAAGTTTCACAACTTCAAATGTCCTAATATCGACCCCTATTCAGCGAACGCTGAAAATAGCGAAGCTACAGAACGCCGAATTTCTTCCTAGAGAAGGAATTCAGTTGGCCGTTCCTATGGCTTCTCTATTTTTAGCACTGTGGTGGAAAGTTACGGGTCAGATCAGGTAAGTGTGCGACTTTGTGGACGTGAGGGTTAGGGCACGGGATAGGTGAATTAGGGATAGGGTGCAGGTCAGGTAAATGTGTGATTGTGTGGACGTGAGGGTTAGGGCAGGGTAGGTGAGTTAAGGTTAGGGCATGTGTGAGGTGAGTGTGCGATAGTGACGGAACTTAGGGTTAGGGTTTGGGTTAAGGTAAGTGGATAGCTAGTGGTGTATGCAGTTTAGTTTAGGGTTAGATGTAGGATTTTAGGTGCATGTTTCTGGATTGCTGTTTGCTTGGTGTGCTTGTGTTGTGTGTATGTGTGGGAAAAAATTTGCTGTTCTGCATGTTCGATATTGTCAGCGTTCGCTGAATAGGGGTCGATATAAGAACATTCTACGTTTTAAAAAGTCGATGTTCTAATACAGACCCGTTTGTGTATATGTGTGTATCTATATATGCATATATATATATATATATATATATATATATATATATTTACATATATACATACACACACAAAATTATATATACATATATATATATATATATATATATATATATATACATATATATATATATATATATATATATATATATCAATATTAAATATATATATATATTTATATGGGTTCCCTACACATCACCGAATCGCCACTTACCTGAAACCCACATGAAGAAGCCAAGAACACCGACAGCAACAAAACACCAACCGCTTGGAACACCGACTCGGAACTAACAGTAAGTAACTGCTCAGGCAGCATGTTGACCTTTGCCCCTTACATCCACTGCAGTTCGATCTCAGAGTTTGAATAATTAGGAGGGGTATGGGGGTGCAGCCCCAACATGGGGGGTGTGGGGGTCGAAGCCATCCACGTGGGTGTGTTGTCTTTTTTTCCGATTTACTGTTCTTCCTGATTGGCCAATGGATTACTTACCATTAGTTCTGAGTTGGTGTTCCAAGCAGTCGGTGTTTTGTTGCTGTCGGTGTTCTTAGCTCGTTCAGTCGGTTTCGGGTAAGTGGTGATTCGGTGATGTCTAGGGGATCCATATAGATATATATATATATATATATATATATATATATATATATATATATGAAATACACACACACATACAGATTCACTGTTATGAAATTGCAGTCAAAAGGGTGAAATTGATAGAAATTGCATATGATACGGACAAGTCAATTTAGATATTTTGATCTGAACAGAAATTATACATTACATTTTTTTACTTACGTGTATATATATATATATATATATATATATATATATATATATATATATATATATATATGGGATCCGGACACATGCTCGACTAGCATATGTCCAAATCACAAAACATCTAACACACATACACGAAAGTGCTTAACATCGACAAGCACTTCCGTGTATGTGTGCCTGTTTCATAGATCAGACTACAGTGCGGGTAAGGGAAAATTCCCTTTTCCCAACTGTAGTGCGATCTCGGAGTGGGAATAATAAAGTAGGTGGGTGTGGGGGGCACAGAAATGCAGATTTTTTTTTTTAACTAAACATACACGGAAGCGCTTTTCGATGTTAAGCGCTTTCGTGTATGTGTGTTCGATGGTTTGTGATTCGGACATATGCTAGTTGAGCATGTGTCCCATACCCATATAGATATATATAGATATATTTATATATATATATATATATATATATATATATATATATATCTATATATATATATATATATTTAGGTTTATTATGGGTATGTCAAGTAATATTTAGTGTAAATGCTGAATGCTAACATATAAATATGGAAAGATATTGTTTCTGAAGCATATTATGTCAAATACACTGTACCAAACAGAAACTGCATTAGAAATGTAATTTTCGATATATTTTTATTAGAACTATAAGCTTTGAGTTTTCTATGCACTGCATTAAGACAATATAGCATTACAATTTATTATAATTTCATGTTATGTTGAAATTCTGAAGAATAGTAACTCTACAACTTGTCAGCAATTAATTGCAGTAACAGAAAGATAAGGAAAACATTTTTCGAATGTTCATAATGTTAGTTGTTATATTTATCTGTATTATTTCTCTTTAAGTAATGTGCATATATAAAATAATTCTGTTCCCTTGATAGTTATGGAATTGAAATCTGCTATAATTGGGAAAGACAGAATTGTTTGTAGTGCGGAGTATGTTTCCCTTATATATGTTGTTGAAGACAGAATTGTTTGTAGTGCGGAGTATGTTTCCCTTGTATATGTTGCGGAAAGGAAGTACCTCTGTTGATTAATGGACATCATGAGTATGTGAGTAGTGGTAACATTTTAACTTGAAGGTATCTTTATTATATTTGGGGACATGAAAGTTTCAAAGGTGTATACTTGATATCAGTTTTTTTTTTACATTATAAACAGAATATCGATTTTGGAAGTCATAGTGATTCAGAACCATGCTCAGGTGGAATGGTTGGCAGTACGTATGACATAATACTTTCACAAGAAGGGAAGTGGCTTTTAAACGTGGATGTTTACTTGTACCAACTTGAGAAGAGTACTGCAGATAAGTAGTACTGGTCTTGCCAAGTGAAGTGTAAGAAGAAATGCAAGGGCCAATGTTCTTTCAGATGGGAAATATTTGCTTACAAAAAGTACTCCACAGCATGTCACCATTGCAAGAAATTCTATCAAAAGAGTGATGTTTGGTCGAGTGTTCTGATGAGCCCTATAAAATAGCAGCTGAGGTAATGGTTTCCACTTCTGCAGATATTGTAACTCAGATACTTAACACAAAATCATTGAAACAGTCTGTACAAAGTGTCAGAAAGATGAATCAGTCTGTTAATAACTCTGTAAGCATTAATTCAGGACATTTGCCATTGAAAGATGATAGTTTTATTATTTAACATGCAGAAAATGACAGTGCTAATATTCATGTTGTCACTAACGACTGCCTGTAACATGGAGAATTTGTGGTCTTCAAAATATTCTTTTGTGGATGGTATATTCTCTATAGATGTAGACCATTGCAAACAAATATACACTATTCATGGAGTCATTAGCAATGAAGTTGGGGAAAGAATGTTACCTCTAGGGTATGGAATTTTATCCTCAAAATGTGAAGATGCTTACAATATTTTTTTGGAATTTAGTCTTGGGTAAATGTGAAAATGTAAAACAAGCAACTCAGACATGAATTAATTATGTGTGACTTTGAGAAAGGGCTATTAGTTTGAAGCATATGTATAAAATACTAAAATTAAAGGATGACATTTTCACCTTCTGCCAAATTAGTTGATGCCAATTACAGAAACTTCACCTAATATCCCTTTTTGGCAGTGATACAAAGTTTGCATTACTGGTAAAGCCAATATCTTCACTAGTGTTTGTGAATCCTGAATATGAAAGAGATACATTTAAAAGTATTATATTGGACATGCCTCAAATTGTGAAAGCACTATGTGATTTTTTTTTTTTTTATACAAACTACCTCAGAGGCAAACTGATAGTATGGCACAAGGAAATCAAAACACTGCAGACATGGAAATCAAAACACTGTAGACATCCTCTTTTATTTCCCATGATTCTGAAATCAGAACAATACTTGTACACTTGGATACCCTTGCAGTCAAAACTGCATTCAGGGATGGCATTGGAGGCCTCATAGTTTACTAGGAAGGAAATTTATTTATGTTGTACACATTCTGAGGATTATACAACTTGAACAAAATCACATTAATGATGTAAGAAATAAAGTGAGGGCATTTATGTCATCATCACCAAAATGAAGACGTCTTCTTGATAAGGAGAATCACTTTGTTAGACGTCTACACAAAAGAGATGAGTTCACACCCAGACTCATTGAGAGTAAAGCACATCACTGCAGCTCCTGATATTCAAATTATTTGTTCAGAATATTTTAGTATATAATTATTATATAATTCATTATTATATGTATATTATTTATATGTGTCTTCTTTGAAGGTTGAGTGTTGGGCTGGCACCTCGGCACCGTAAAAATCCACTGTCAATCATTAGCGGACCGGAGTTCCGCTGTGGCGACCCCTAACCGGGAAAAGCCGAAAGATGTATATTATTTATATGCGATATGCATATTATATTAATATAATACACTATCATTATAATATATTATATATGTTCAAAACATTTATTATATAATTGTTTGTATATTATAATATAATGTAATTATGATATAATATACAAGCATATTATAATATGTATAGTTATTATATAATTAATTATATGTATATTAAATGTAGCATATTTTAATCTGTAAATATATATATATATGTATATATATATATATATATATATATATATATATATATATATATATATATATATATATATATATAGGTTCATAGGTTCATAGGTTCATACTAGGCTATCTGCCCGAGGGCATTTACAAGCCTAGCCCATAGTTTTGTGGCTTACGCCACCCCTTTAGTATGGGGAACTATACCCATTATTTTGCTGTGCCTCTGTCGAGCAGTGACACTGAGGTAATCCCTGGGGTATATCTGCGATCTCCCATCCATTGGTCAAGATTTCTCTTGAACAAGGCCAGCGAGGTGCTCTGCCTCACATATACCGGGATTTTATTCCACAGCATAGGGAGTCTTTGGGTGATGAATCTATCCCTCCAGCACGTCCTATTAATAGCCGTGTCGAGGTTTAAGTGTGCACACCCTTAAAGTAATACTTTGTTGTGTCTGCACACCCTTAAACTAGTACTTTGTTGAAGCACCTTTTTATATATATATATATATGTGTGTGTATGTGTGTGTGTGTGTGTGTGTGTGTGTGTGTGTGTGTGTGTGTGTGTGTGTGTGTGTGTGTGTGTGTCTGTGTGTGTGTCTGTTTGTTTGCTTTTTAGCATATCCTTGTATCTGTAAATATGTTTTGTTCATTTCTCATATGATCCTATTCACCTGGGCAGTCTCTGCAAATGGTCAACAAAGCACATGCAAATGGGAAAAAACAGACAGTTTCATCCGGAATCTGGTATTGCATGCTCATTATTACTGTCTGTTAGCTGTCACAAGCATACAACAGATACTCAGTAAATACCAAGTTTTATATATATATATATATATATATATATAGTGCATACAAAAGCAACCCAGCTACTGGGGATGCACAAGCCAGTGCATTTCTTTGTGTCGGTCCGGATAAATGGGGAGGGTTGCGTCAGGAAGTGCATCCGGCGTAAAAATTCTGCCACGTCACTTATGGCGCAAAAATTTCATATTTCCATACCGGATTGGTCGAGGCCTGGGTTAACAACGACCGCCACCAGTACTGTTAGCCAACAGGGTGCTGGCAGAAATTGGGCTACTTTTGGCAGAAGGAGAAGAGGAGGGTGAAGGCATACCCGAAGGCAGGAAGAGAGGAGGAAGGTTAGGAGTGTAGCAGTGAGGGTAGGAACTTTGAATGTTGGCAGTATGACTGGTATAGGAAGAGAGCTAGCTGATATGATGGAGAGAAGGAAGGTTGATATATTGTGCATGCAAGAGACCAGATGGAAGGGAAGTAAGGCCAGGTGTATAGGAGGCAGGTTCAAATTGTTCTATCATGGTGTGGATGGCAGGAGAAATGGGGTAGGGGTTATACTAAAGGAACAATATGCCAAAAGTGTTTTAGACATGAAGAGAGTGTCTGACAGAATGATGTTTATGAAGCTCGAAATTAATGGTGTAATGATGAATTTTGTTAGTGCATATGCTCCACAAGTTGGGTGTGCGATGGATGAGAAAGAGAAACTTTGGAGTGAGTTGGATGAAGTTGTGGTGAGTGTACCCAAGGGTGAGAGACTAGTGATTGGAGCGGACTTTAATGGGCATGTTGGTGAAGTGAATAGAGGGGATGAGGAAGTGATGGGTAGGTAGTGTTAAGGAGAGGAATGCAGAATGTCAGATGATTGTGGATTTTGCGAAAAGGATGGACATGTACTTATTTTAAGAAGAGGGAGGAGCATAGGGTGACGTACAAGAGTGGAGGAAGATGCACACAGGTGGATTATATCCTATGTAGGAGGGCCAGTCTGAAGGAGATTGGAGACTGTAAAGTGGTGGCAGGGGAAAGTGTAGTTAAGCAGCATAGAATGGTGGTCTGTAGGATGACATTGGTGATCAAGAAGAGGAGGAGGAGTGTAAAAGCAGTGCCAAGGATTAAATGGTGGAAGTTAAAAAAGGGTGATTGTGAAGTGGAGTTTAGGGAAGAGTTAAGACAGGCACTGGGAGGTAGTGGAGAGTTACCGAATAGCTGGGTAACTACAGCAGAACTAGTAAAGGAGACTGCTAGAAAGGTGCTTGATGTGACATCTGGACAGAGGAAGGAGGACAAGGAGACCTGGTGGTGGAATGAGGAAGTACAGAGGAGTATACACTGGAAGAGGCTGGCGAAGAAGAAGTGGGATTGTCAAAGAGATGAAGAAAGTAGACATGAGTATAAGGAGATGAGGCGCATGGCAAAGAGAGAGGAGGCGAAAGCTAAGGATAAGGCGTATGGAGAGTTATATGAGAGATTGGACACTAAAAAGGGAGAAAAGGACCTGTACCAATTGGCTAGACAGAGGGACAGAGCTGGGAAAGATGTGCAGCAAGTAAGGGTGATAAAGGATAGTGAGGGAAAGGTACTCACAAGAGAGGAGAGTGTGTTGAGTAGATGGAAAGAGTATTTTGAGAGGCTGATGAATGAAGAGAATGAGAGAGAGAGAAGGCTGGATGATGTGGGGATAGTGAATCAGGAAGTGAAACAGATTAGCAAGGAGGAAGTAAGGACAGCTATGAAGAGGATGAAGAATGTAAAGGTTGTTGGCCCAGATGACATACCAATGGAAGCATGGAGGTGCTTAGGAGAAATGGCAGTGGAATTTTTAATTAGATTGTTTAATGAAATTTTGGAAAGTCAGAGGATGCCTGAGGAGTGGAGAAAAAGTGTTTTGGTACCTATCTTTAAGAATAAGGGTGATGTGCAGAGCTGCAGTAACTACAGAGGGATAAAATTGATCAGTCACAGCTTGAAGTTATGGGAAAGAGTAGTAGAAGCTAGGTTAAGAAGGGAGGTGATGATTAGTGATCAGCAGTATGGTTTCATGCCAGGAAAGAGCACTACAGATACAATGTTTGCTCTGAGAGTGTTATTGGAGAAATACACAGAAGGTCAGAAGGAGTTGCATTGTGTCTTTGTAGACTTGGAGAAAGCATATGACAGGGTGCCTAGAGAAGAGTTGTGGTATTGTATGAGGAAGTCGGGAGTGGCACAGAAGTATGTAAGAGTGGTACAGGATATGTACGAGGGTAGTGTGACAGTGGTGTGGACTGCAGTGGGAGTGACAGATCCGTTTAAGGTGGAGGTGGGATTACATCAAGGATCAGCTCTGAGTCCTTTCTTATTTGCAGTGGTGATGGACAGGTTGACAGATGAGATCAGACAGGAGGCCCAGTGAACTATGATGTTTGCAGATGACATTGTGATCTGTAGTGAGAGTAGGAATCAGGTTGAGGAGACTCTGGAGAGGTGGAGATATGCTCTAGAGAGCAGAGGAATGAAGGTCAGCAGGGCGAAGACAGAATATATGTGTGTAAATGAGAGGGAGGGTAGAGGAATGGTGAGGATGCAGGTAGTAGAGTTGGTAAAGGTGGACAAGTTTAAGTACTTGGGATCAACAGTTCAGAGTAATGGTGAATGTGGAAGAGAGGTGAAAAAGAGAGTACAGGCAGGGTGGAATGGGTGGAGAAGAGTGTCAGGAGTGATTTGTGACAGACGGGTACCAGTAAGAGTGAAAGGGAAGGTCTACAAGAGGGTAGTGAGACCAGCTATGTTATATGGGTGGGAGACAGTGGCATTGACAAAAAGGCAGGAGTCAGAGCTGGATGTGGCAGAGTTAAATATGTTAAGATTTGCACTCGGTGTGACTAGGATGGATAGGATTAGGAATCAGTATATTAGAGGGTCAGCTCATGTTGGACAGTTTGGAGACAAAGCAAGAGAGACGAGATTGCATTGGTTTGGACATGTGCTGAGGAGGGATGATGGGTATATTGGGCAAAAGATGCTAAGGATTGAGCTGCCAGGTAAGAGGAAAAGAGGAAGGCCTAAGATAAGGTTTATGGACGTGGTGAGAGAGAACATGCAGGCGGTTGGTGTGACAGAGCAAGATGCAGAGGATAGGAAGAAATGGAAAGAGATGATCCGCAGTGGTGACCCCTAACGGGAAAAGCCGAAAGATGATGATGAGTGCATACAAAAGCAATATACATACATATGTATATACATATATATATATATATATATATATATATATATATATATATATAGATATATATATATATATATATATATATATATATATATATATATAGGATCTATATTAAAATCGCAAAGAGGTGTTACATCGAATGCCTCTTCAATGACACATAAAGACTAAATGCGCGTGAAATGAACTAAAACCGTGAATGGTCAAAACAGAGATTTCTCTCCCTGGGAAATGGCTAGTACCAAATACACACACACACACACACACACACACACACACACACACACACACACACACATACACACACACTATTTAAAACATAACTAAGTGGGGGGTGGTACTCCCCACATCCCCCTAACTAAATATACCAACTCCAAAATCGCACTACAGTGGGGTAAAGGGCAATGCTATGGCTCAGGACCAGCGATATTTTTCCCTGGAAAATCCCTAGCTTGAACATTCGCTATTTTTAGACCTCAGTCTTTATGTGTCACTGAAGAGGTGTTCGATGTAATGCCTCTTCGCGATGTGATGAGAACTAATACTGAGGTGAGTCGCACTTCAGATATCGAGTGTTTTTTCAAGGAACTTAATGTGACTACTAAGAAGCTTCGTTCTACTATGTGGCATATTAAACTGTTAAAAATGTATTTAGAGGCTGATATCATACTCCGTGGCCTTAGGCTCTACATGGAGCTGGGCGTGGGTAAAGAAGATCGTGAGTTTATCCAGAAATGGCATACCATTCAAAATACTCCATCTAAACTGTTCATATAGTTGCTTGTAACCTTCTATGAGAACTCTTTAGGTGATATTAAACAAAGACTTCACTCTAACCTTGAATTTGTTCAACATTTTGAAAAATAGCCTGAATATAAGAAAATGTATGATAAATATATAGAGGAAGTAGGTGCTTTTAAAAACGATGTTAAAGTAAGGAAATTAAAAAAGTTTAACAGAGATGTAGGTGACTTTAAAAAAGATATGGTTTATAGTTGGAAATCACATAAACATGCTGTTAGATTTTCTGGGTCCATGTCTAAACCGAATAGGGTGAAAAGGAAGAGAGCTAGATCTATTTTAAAATCTACTCGTAATTTTAGTTCTGCTGTTGACTCTCGTGCATCAGATTTTTCTTCGACGGTGCCCAGCACTGATAAAGACAATGATTATGGGGCACTATTGATTTAGTTTCTCCTGTGCATAACAAGTCAAAAAGAAGGGCTCGCCTTTTAGACAAGGGGGCAGAAAACATCGCAGACGAAGGAACGAACAATATGGAAAAGACTTTCAGAGATTTGGTCAAAATGTGAATATAAATATTAATAATAATAATGAACATGGCTTGACTGAAGTGTTTACATCTGACTCAGTTTTAAGTAATGATGTGTGTATGAAGGCATGAGTAATAAAATTATTAATGCTGTTGATCATGGAGATGACCTTGTGGTCAACTTCACACATTTTGATTTGACTGAGGATGAGAAAAGTTTCCTTAATAAAGGGCTTAGTTATGTTCCAACACATTTTGTGCCGCAGTATGATACTTGTATGGATATAAAAAGTTTTTGTAGAACTTTGAATTTGAAATATTTCTTTAGTGATACAAGTGGAGCTACTAATGTAGCATCTTCACAATTTAGATTAAAAAAATCAGCATTTAACCCTGTTTACCATCCAGGAGTGAAATTGTTTGAAGAGTCTGTGCTTCATGATTTACACACTAACCAGAATAGTATATTTAAGCATTATGGTGTGAATTTATCCAAAATAGATAGGCAGGGTTTGACTCATCTTAGAGACAACAAGGATGTTGTTGTTTTGAAAGATGACAAAGGGTGGTGTGGGAAACAACTGACTATGTTAAGGAAATTAGGCGACAGCTTGATGATGTTAAGTATTATTATAGGCTACCTGTTGATCCTACATTATATTTTAAACAGAAGATAGATGGGATATTATTACAGTTTAAAACTAATGGTTGTATAACAGAGGCTATTTATAAGGAACTTGTGGTGGAAGATCCTAAACCTCAGTTATTTTACATACTTCCTAAGATACATATGAATGCCCCCCCCCCTCCGGGCAGACCCCAGTCAGGTAAAGGCTCTTTGACAGAGCCAATTTCTATATATTTGGAAAATCAACTCAAACCATTACTGTCTCTGAGAGCAAGGTTAAAAGACTAGTGAATTTTTGAGACTAATGAGTGATTTGCAAGTCACCAATGATTCTTTTTTATGCACTTTAGATGTAAAATCACTCTATAGAAGTATCCCACATCTAGGGGGCATTAAGGTGGTGCAATTTTGGTTGACTGAATATGGTGAATATTCTTTGGAGCATTGTGAGTTTCTTATTACATTAGTTAATTTGGTTTTGGAACAAAATGTTTTTTATTTTGGAAAAGAATGTTACCTTCAAGTTAAGGGTACAGCGATGGGCACCACCTTTGCCCCTATAGAGGAGGTATATGGACAGGAACTACTAGAGACTAGCAATTATTTGTCAGTTATTTGAACTCCAATGCATTCAAGATTAAGTTTGTGGATAGAACTGAATCATCTACCATGGAGGGTGGCCTAATGGGTAAGCCGTTTGCCTTACAAACACAAGGTGCAGGGCTTGAGTCTCACAAGGGATAATTGGCTAGGTGTAAAAAATTACTCTCCAGGGCAGTTAGCCTAGTACTAACCTATGAACCTATATATGCAGATCTTTTTATGGGCTACTTGGTGTATGATTTGGTATATGGTGAGAGGAATATATTTAAACAAAAATTGGTGATGTGGCGACGTTACCTCAGTGATTGTTGGGGTATATGGACAGGAACTACTAGAGATTGGCAATTATTTGTCAGTTATTTGAACTCCAATGCATTCAGGATTAAGTTTGTGGATAGAATTGAATCATCTACCATTGATTTCCTTGATGTACAGGTTACTAAAGCTGTAGATGGTACCATGATTACTGGTTTATACATGAAACCTTTTACTAGGAATGCCTTATTACAGACAGCTGGTTGCCATCCTAAACATATGGTGACAAATATACCTCAGGCCCAGTTTCAAAGGTTAAGATGTATTTTCAGTGATGATGATAACTATATATCTGAGGCTGAAAAAAATGGGTGACAGGTTCATAAAATGAGGTTATGATGAATGTCAGATAACTACGGAAACAAGTAGCCTTAGAGTACAAAAGACAACCTGTACTATTTAAAGAAAGGGTACCAGAAGTAGGAATAGGGTCCCACTCCCAGCACTCTCATATTAGAATAGTTACCACATACGGTACCAATAGCTTTAGAATAAAGGAAATCATTGATAAACATTGGCATATTTTCAAATCTGATGATTTTTTTGGTCAGTGTTTAGATGAGTATTGTTCATACAGTTATAGATGAGGTAAGAATGTAGGTGAGTTTCTATCATGGTACAAGAAGATGAATAAAGATCAAGAAGAAAATAGAAGTAAGGTCCTGAGGGGTTGCAACAGTTGTGGTAATTGTGTTTACTGCAAGGTTGTATCAAGATCTAAATCATTTACCTCAATAAAAGCCTCAAAGGTATATGAGATCAGACATTTGATCACATGTCACACTGAATGGGTCATATATAGGGCAATATGCCAGTGTGGGGCTTTCTACATTGGTCAAACCTCTAGAGCCTTTAAAAATCGAATAGCTGTGCATCTGAGTGACATTAATTTTTAAAGATCTAGGAGCACCTTATTTAAGCAAAAAGTAGAGCATGCCTCAGCTCAGTTTTCATTTGTTGTCATTGATGTGGTTTGGGGCAGTCATCTATCTAATGGGGAGAAACATAGAATTTTGGATAAGAAGGAAAAACTGTGGATAGTTAATTTGGGGGCCATATACAGGCCATGCTTGAATGAACACTTATAGAGATGTTTATGTTAGGGTATGCATAGGTTTATATGTGCATATTCTATACATATCACATTTGGGGTGTTATTAATAATTTGTGTTTATGTTCTTTAAATATGCGTAGTATATGTAATATATATGAATTTTTGTATGATTGTTCCATATGTTGGATCTGTATTTTTTATGTTTGCACTGATTAATGTATTTAAGATATGTTATATGGGTTGAATGAAGCTATGGGATTTATTTTTGTATATATATTTTTCTACTAGGCAGTTTAGATAGTGTATATGTATTTATACATAAGTATTTAAATGTATATGTATTTATATGCTTGGAGTGAACAAAATGATTTATGTGACTTTAAGATCTTAATCTATAAAAGGTAGAAACAGGAGGATGGATGTACTATTGCACTGATGACACCAAGGGGCAAAACCGATTTGCAGTGGAGATTTTGGTTTCCATCTATGCGTTGAGCAGCTTGAAGAAATACTTGCAACATATTGATATGTTTTGATATTGTTCTGCCTGTATAGGAAATCGTTTTCCTGACATGGATTTTACTTTATTTATAAAAAGAAGTCGGGGTTTTTCGTTTGCTGGAACTTTGTGTTTTGTATAAATGTATATACACACACATACACACACATATATATATATATATATATATATATATATATATATACACACACACACACACACACACACACACACACACATATACACATGTACACATGTACATATATACATATATATACATATGTCCTTGGTAGTATAGAGTTTACCTGATTATTAACTATAGAAAACTGGTTGATCCAAAACCACCTCTCGCTAAATGCCAATAAATCCAAAATACTATTATTCTCTCCCTCAAAAGCTTCCCCTCTTGATAAAAACTCATTCCAAATTATTAGCCAGAACAACTCTGCTATAGAGGTTGTTCCCTTCACTAAACTACTTGGGTTTACTATTGATGAACATCTAAAATCGACACTCACTTCCAGCAAAACATTAAGAAAACCCATATAAAACTTAGTATGCTATACAGAAACATCCACTTTCACTCTCCTTCCACCAGACAAACTCTCACCATGACCTATCTACTCCCCTCACTAATGTATGGTGCTCCTCTACTAACAAATGTAATTGCCTCTCTCTCCTCCAAATTGGAAGTCTGTTATAATAAGAGTTTTAAATTTGCAACCAAACCAAATTCTCCTCCCATCATTGTACTGCCCTTCATTTGTTAAATTGACTTGAACTCTCCAACCATCTAGACTATCTCCAAATTACTGCAGCCCACAGACTAATTTTTCAACCTACTAAGTGCCCAGCACTAACCAACATTTTTCAACCTTACACCTCTCAGAGAGCTCTAAGATCTACTCACCAAAACCTAATCACTGTCTGCAAACCCAATCATCCTGCAGGTCAGCTTATTCTATCTTTTTCCTTAGCTAAAAAATGAAATTCTCTTCCTTCATCTGTGAGGACTTGTGAAAACTATGAAAATTTTAAAACTCAGCTACATTCCTACCTTTCCTCTAACAGGAAATGCAACTGCACCCACCCCACCTAGCCTAATAATCAATCCAACCCTTAAACTCCTGACTAACTCTGAGTACAAGCTAACCTAGCATAAATGTACATATTGTAAATAACATAATTGTACATATTTTAAATAACCCATCCCACCTTTTTTCTTTTTTTTTTCTCTCTTTTCCTTGTAAGTATTTATTCTCCCTCTCAATTAAGTTACCACTGCCATCCTAAATATTTAGGTACTATGTAACCAAAGAATGTATTCCTGTTCTCTAGCATGGAATGAAATTGTAATTGTTTCTTCTTTACAATGATTGTATATGTAACTAAACTATGTAATGCGGAGCTTTTCTCCCCGGGTCTCCACTGAAAACGGTCTCCCTGAGCCCAGTGGACCTCCCCGGTCATCAAACTGGAATAAATAAATAAATAATTTTAATCCATCTATAATTGAAACAAAAATAATTAGATTGTTAATACAGTACTAAGAAATATAATGTATAATATAAAGATAGGTCCACTGACAGTAGCCTCACCTACTAAAACAGTGCAGATGTTACAGATTGTAAACTAACACAAGCTGAGTCTATAAACGGAGGGATTTAACAAATATGTGAATCTTTGCTGAAAAAATGTATGGAACTAGGGCTAATTAATAGGAAGTGGTGAATCTAATCAGAGCAGGAAGACAGCATTTCCTCAGGCCACATAAACTGAGGCTAAGGAGGTTTATTACATAAACTTTGTGATATGATTATGGTAGAGGGACTATGCTGACATGAAGTAAATGTTTAACTTTGGTTTTGCAAAACATGATCAATTTACTGCTGTTATTAAAACTGATGTAGGTAAGGAAAAAGAATAAAATAATAAAATCAGGAGCCTAAAGCGCTTTTGCCTAATTACCAATAAGTACTCGAGGCTTCATCAGATCAGTGTAGTACAGGACAATGGCATTAAGTGCATTTATATGGTTAACTCCACTAAATAATAAATATGTGTACATGACAGATCAGAAAAAAAAACAGATTTAGTAACATTAAACATTGTCTGTATGTAAACCAGTATTAAAATCTTGTATAACTTAATGCAGGAAAGGCTTAATACTTATGTTTACTAGTAATACTATTCCTGACAAATGCATTGGAATTTAAAATGAAAGAACTCTGTTTTAGAACTCAGTGTTACATATAAATATAAAAGTGCTTCCAAGCCCGTGATGTTACCTTACCTAATTTTTTCCTATGCAGTCCTGTAACAGTCAACTAAGATGTATATAATGCTAATTAAAAATTCAGCGAAGGAATTATAGTCCAGTTTTCTAAGTTCAAACACAGATTTGATGGAGCAGTTTGTTTTTAGTCCTGGGTGCCAGTAAGCTTTTACCTGAATTTGCTACTCTAGTTCCTTTTTCCCAAGTATGGCTCCTGTATTGCCTTCAGATGGGCTAGTTGTTACTTTCTGCAATATGTGGAACACATATTTCTCAAAGTTTCTGCAGTGTAAAACATGTCTGGTGAGTGGATTATTAATATATTTTAGCCAGATGTCTGATAAGTGTTTAGAAACCCTTACCTTTATGGCATTGATAGTCTTGCCTATGCAGAATACTCTACATAGTGTACAGCTGGCCCTGTAAACTACAAACTTGCTTTTGCAGTCATCTCTTGCTATGTTATAATATCTCTTTTTTTTTAGTTGGACAATAAAATCTGTTTCTCTTACTCATAAAGTCACAGTATCTGCATCCTGGTGGCATTTAGGGAAAAGTGCCAGCATTTGACATCTAAAGGGCAAAGTATATCCTTCTACCCAGCTCCTAATATTTTGCAATTTACGATAGATGAAAGTAGGCTCAGGGTCAAATATCTTATTAATAGGCTGCTTTCCATTGATGATGCTCCAGTTTTCAGGCATGGTACATTTTATTTCCAGAGGTTCTTTGAAAATGTGAGAATCATACTTCTTTTATATTTGACATTGTTTGTATCATTCTGTGTGCTCACTATTAATTTGTTCTCTTTGTGGTGGATTGAAAATACTTGGGTCATTGTTCTGTTTCTTGGTAGAAATGGGACCAAGCATGTCTTTTATCAGTTTCTCACTGTATGCCCTTTTGAGAAAGTCACTTTGTAGTTTGTCCAGGTTATGCAGAAACCACATAGTTTCCCAGACACATGAGCTATCCTCATCCCTTGTGACTTTACAATATTTTTTTTTTTGTGATTTTGGGGTCCATACTGTTTGCATGCAGCAACAGGTTGACCTGTAAGGGTTTTCTAAAAAGGTCATTGTTTAACAATATATAACTGAAATTATACATTTCAAAGCTGTAGTGGTTTAGTGAAATGCAGGAAGTCAGTCAATATTTAATGTAGTCAAAGTTCCCATTAAGCTGTTTCATGAGATGAAAATATCATTAATAAAGCATTAATAACAGTTCATATATGGGAAATGCTCAGAAGTGTAGATGGTATTTTCTTCCCACTTGGCTAAGCTATGTTTGCCAGGCTTGGGGCCACTGATGACCCCAATTAAACCCAGGGTAGTAACTAAGGAGCATCAATCCTCACTACTGTCTCCAGTAAGGGAGCATCACTGAAAGCAGGGACAGAACACACAAAATTTTCCCTAAGAGATCACTGGGAACAGGCTCCAACCTGGGACTGAACTATATGCTTCACTCCAGGTCCCCAAATGAGTCTTCACACTAACCACTGCATCACTGTGTCCCAGTCCTAGGTATTTGACATACTCACTCCTAAATATTTGATATTCAAACATACAAAGAATCTTGGGAAAGACTGGCACAGGTTTACCTGCTATGTCCTCTTTCCCAAATTGCAAGTTAATGCCTGCCACCAATCAAATACCTCTTTAAAAGAGGGGTTCAATTATATTGGGTAAAATAAATATTGATATAAATGGTAGCATGCATTCCAAGCAGTAAGGCTTTTTGGACTAGCTCTGGTGTTATCACAATAAGCCACAATAGAAGGTAGTAAAATATTTAATAATAAATAAAATGATTTAAAACATGTATACACTGAATAACTGATTCTAATAAACCACTGAGTTTCACACACTGGAATTATGAAAATAACATTGTAAGATAGAATTCACACTGATTGTAAAAAAAACTCTATATAACTATAGTTCCCTAACTATCTAAAGATTAACTATCCCTGTCTAATCTAATTAACTCAGTAAGGCAAGATGATACTCTTACTTCTGCCAGGCAAGATAAGAATTTATGCTCACTCTTCTGGCTGTTGTTTGGTCCTCAGCAACTGGAATAACAACTCCTACTATTATTGCTGAACAACTTTTGAAAACTATGAGCAATAACTACTTATCTGGAAAACAACTGACTACTGAACAACAACTCTAGAACAACAACAACTATCGAGCTACTGAACTTTGACTCAGGACCTGCTTTTATAACAGAATTTTTTTAAAAGTCACAGAAAGCTGTTATGAGAAGTCTACTCTCTCATATTAGCCATTAAAAAGTAAATAAAACAGCTGCTGTGGAGATTCTATTCCTTTCAGCACTGGCACACGATGACATCACATCTAGTTCAGCTGACTGGCATAACCTACAATCAGAATCATTTTAAAAAACATGTCCGTTTGGTAAGCCAGAACACTGTCTGATTCAAACATCTTAGATAATCATAGTAATAATCAAAAAACATAAACTTACTTACAAAATTATAGCTAGTCATGCTGGCATATATAACCAGTTCCCTCTCTTGAGAATCTTTCTGCTTTGGAATTGCTGAAATATGGACTGGCTAATGCAAGGGGTCCTCCCAAAGCTTCTTTATGTTTTTGGAATGCCTCCTTGCAGTCAGTGGTCTACACTATCTTATCTGGCTTGTTTTTCCTTGTTAGGTCAGTAAGGGATGCAGCTATTATACTATAGTTGGGCACAAATTTCCTCTAGTACACCAGTGTTCCTAGGAATGCTCTCACCTCATTTTTTGGAAACAGGGACAGGTCATGCCTGAATATCCTCCACTTTGGCAAATTTTGACCTAATCCTACCACTCCCTGCTCTATGTCCTAGGTAGGAGACCTCTGCCATAACCACCTGACACCTACTAGACTTAATGGTCAATCCTGACCTTTTTAATTGGGTCTACTTTAGAACATCAAAAGATCAGATGATCAAACACTGTTAGTTTGAAAACTACATGTCGAATCAGCAAAATAGCGCACGGCTGAAACAGCATTTTTTTTCCCAGGGAAAGAAATTGCTGGGCCGGCCTTCTGGGTTGTGCCATTTCCTCCACTGTAGTGTGATCTTGAAGTTTGTATATTTAAGTAGGAGGTGTGGGGGGCACAGCCCCCATATCGGGGAGTGTGGGGGGGGTGAAGCTCCCCACTTTATTTAGAGTTTAGTTTTTTTTTTTAAAACAGCGATTTTTTCCCTGGGAAAAAAATTGCTGTTTGGGTTGTTCGCTGTTTTGTATATTCAACATTTAGGGGTCGATATAACAATGTTCGATTATCTGATCATTTGTTGTTATAATATGGACCCTTTTAATCTATCTAAGACCTCCCTGACATGTTGAAGGTGCTTCTGCCAGGAATGACTGCAAAAGACAATATCATCCAAATAAATGAGAGCAAATCTCCTGCTCCTACAAAGATATGATCTATTAACCTCTAGAAGGTTGCTGAGGCATTTGTCATCCCAAAGGGCATCCTTGTAAACTCATATAATCCAAAAGGTGTTACAGTAGCTAACTTCTCTCTAGCAATGGCAGTCAAGGGCACCTGTCTGTATCCCTTGGTCACATCAACAGTGGTCAGAAACTTAGCCCCACCTAGCTGTTCTAAAGCTTTATCTGTTCTAGGCATGGGGTATGCATCTGACATTGTATAACTATTTAACTTTATGTAGTCTACGCATAATCTTACACTACCATCTTTCTTCGGTACCAATAATATCGGGGAAGCCCAAAAACTACTGGACTCCTGGATTATCCCCAGCTCCAACATCTCCTTTATCTCCTCCTCCAAAGTCTGTTTGACTTGCTCAGGCATCCTATAAGGAGCTTGCTTGATAGGCCTTTGGGGTCCTGTATCCACATGGTGCTGCACTAGGTAAGTACATCCAGTTTCCTGGTGAACATGCCACCAAATTCCGGTAACTCTGCTTGTATTTCTTTAACCTGAATAGGGGATATCTGCTGAGATATTGCTAACTCTCCCACAGAAGTGTCAATCCAAGTCTCACTGAGAAGATCAGTCAAAGATCCCCCTCAGACTCCTCATGCCATCCCCTGTGAATACTCAGCACCAGGGTCTCCCTATCATGATAAGACTTCATTGTGTTAACATGGTACAACTTATGCCCCTGTCTCTTGCCTATCTTTTGGCATTGCTTACAGGTCCTGCAGTACCCTGCTACATATTTTGCAATCCCAGGCCAATAGAAATTCTGCATAATGTATCTCCTGATATGCTTTATGCCCATATGACCTGCAAAAGGAATGTGATGGGCTATGGCTAAATGTGCAAGACTGTAGGCTCTGGGCACTACCAACTGCCATATTACCTTACTCTCTAGCCCTCCCTCAGGGGTCCACTCTCTATACAGTAACTCTTTGTTATCTATAAAAGAAATATCATGAGCTATGGCAAAAGGTGACCATGTGCTTGAACTAGTGTCTTCTCCTGTTACTGGAGAACTCTGTTGGAGTGGTTTAGACTGCCCCAGTGGGTTCCGTTATGTCCATGTGCAGCACTGGGTATCCCTTTCCTATGCATTGGTGTCCTGCTTGCCAAGAGATCCCCTTTTCTCCCAACTCATTTGCAGATTTACACTCTCAGTCTGCCAACCAGATTCTCATATCCTCAGACAGACAAAGTGCTGAGAGTTTGTTCCCTCACCAAAAGTCTGCCAGTCCTTCAGAAGTTGTGACCTGACACCCCCTCACCCAACTGTGAAAGTAAGTACTTAAATCAGCAATGTAATCACATATACTTTCATCTGCTTGTGTCTATGTTCATGAAACTTTTTTCTATACATTTCAGGAGTTAATTTAAAGCAATCAATTAAACATTGTTTTACACGATCATAATTCAAACAATCAATATCATACAATTTAGCAATTGCATTAACAGCCCTGCCATGGAGTAAGGGGGTCAGGAACTGTACCCAGAGCCCTTAGTCAACATTATATTGTTTACATACTGTCTCAAATATATAAATAAAACTATCAAAGGCTTCTTCCTGCTTGTACTGAGGAAAAGGTTTACTGACCTTTATGGCTTCTGGGGTTCAGTCATTCCCTTCCACATTACCTCCATGACCCAGTTGAAGGGTCAGAAGCTCCTTTGCATGCTGTCTGTGCCTCTCATTTTCTTCAGCTTCTATCTCCAAATGTCACAGTTAAAATACACAAAATTGAAGCCAGGCAGAGTCATGTTAGTTAAATTTATTTAGCGCTTTCATCTGCACAGAGCAGGACTTCATCAGAATGGACTACAAAGGATTACTTACCATTAGTTCCAAGCTAGTGTTCCAAGCAGTCGGTGTTTTGTTGCTGTCGGTGTTCTCAGCTTGTTCATGTAGGTTTCCAGCAAGTGGCGATTCAGTGATGTCTAGGGGATCCATTTACATATATGAAATACACACATACCAGATTCACTGTTATGAAATTGCAGTCAAAAGAATGAAATTGATAGAAATTGCACATGATACTGATAAGTCAATTTAGATATTTTGATCTGAATAGAAATTATACATTACATTTTTTTACTTACGTATATATATATATATATATATATATATATATATATATATATATATGTGTGTGTGTTTATTATGGGTATGTCAAGTGATATTATGTGTAAATGCTGACTGCTAACATATAAATACGGAAAGATATTGTTTCTGAAGCATATTATGTCAAACACACTATGCCAAACAGAAACTACATTAAATAATGTCATTTTCAATATATTTTTATTAGAACTGTAAGCTTTGAGTTTTCTATGCACTGCATTAAGACAATATAGCATTACAATTTATTATAATTTCAAGTTATATTGAAATTCTGAAGAATAGTAATGCTACACCTTGTCAGCAATTAATTGCAGTAAAAGAAAGATAAGGAAAATATTTTTCAAATGTTCATAATGTTGTTATATTTATCAGTATTATTTCTCTTTAAGTAATGTATATATATGAAATAATGCCGTTACCTTGACAGTTATGGAATTGAAATCTGCTATAATTGTGAAAGACATAATTGTTTGTAGTGCGGAGTATGTTTCCCTTATATATGTTGTTGAAGACAGAATTGTTTGTAGTGCGGAGTATGTTTCCCTTGTATATGTTGTGGAAAGGAAGTACCTCTGTTGATTAATGGACATCATGAGTATGTGAGTAGTGGTAACATTTTAACTTGAAGGTATCGTTATTATATTTGGGGACATGAAAGTTTCAAAGGTGTATACTTGATATCAGTTTTTTTTTTACATTATAAACAGAATATCGATTTTGGAAGTCATAGTGATTCAGAAACATGCTTAGCTTGAATGGTTGGCAGTACATATGACATAATACTTTCACAAGAAGGGAAGTGGCTTTTAAACGTGGATGTTTACTTGTACCAACTTGAGAAGAGTACTGCAGATAAGTAGTACTGGTCTTGCCAAGTGAAGTGTAAGAAGAAATGCAAGGGCCAATGTTATTTCAGATGGGTAATATTTGCTTACAAAAAGTACTCCACAGCATGTCACCATTGCAAGAAATTCTATCAAAAGAGTGATGTTTGGTTGAGTGTTCTGATGAGCCCTATAAAATAGCAGCTGAGGTAATGGCTTCCACTTCTGCAGAGATTGTAACTCAGATACTTAACACAAAATCATTGAAACAGTCTGTACAAAGTGTCAGAAAGATGAATCAGCCTGTTAATAACTCTGTAAGCATTAATTCAGGACATTTGCCATTGAAAGATGATAGCTTTATTATTTAACATGCAGGAAATGACAATGCTAATATTCATGTTGTCACTAACGACTGCCTGTAACATGGAGAATTTGTGTTCTTCAAAATATTCTTTTGTGGATGGTATATTCTCTATAGAAGTAGACCATTGCAAACAAATGTACACTATTAATGGAGTCATTAGCAATGAAGTTGGGGAAAGAATGTTACCTCTAGGGTATGGAATTTTATTCTCAAAATGTGAAGATGCTTACAATATTTTTTGGAATTTAGTCTTGGGTAAATGTGAAAATGTAAAACAAGCAACTCAGACCTGAATTAATTATGTATGACTTTGAGAAAGGGCTATTAGTTTGAAATATATGTATAAAATTCTAAAATTAAAGGATGTCATTTTCACCTTCTGCCAAATTAGTTGGTGCTAATTACAGAAACTTCACCTAACATCCCTTTTTGGCAGTGATACAAAATTTGCATTACTGGTAAAGCCAATATCTTCACTAGCGTCTGTGAATCCTGAATATGAAAGAAAGAGATACATTTAAAAGTATTGGATCGGACATGCCTCAAATTGTGAAAGCACTATGTGATTTTTTTTTTTTTTATATACAGACTACCTCAGAGGCAAACTGATAGTATGGCACATGGAAATCAAAACACTGCAGACATCCTCTTTTATTTCCCATGATTCTGAAATCAGTACAATACTTGTACACTTGGATACCCTTACAGTCAAAACTATATTCAGGGATGGCATTGGAGGCCTCGTAGTTTACTAGGAAGGACATTTATTTATGTTGTACACATTCTGAGGATTATACAACTTGAACAAAATCACATTAATGATGTAAGAAACAAAGTGAGGGCATTTATGTCATCATCACCAAAATGAAGATGTCTTCTTGATAAGGAGAATCACTTTGTTAGACTTCTACACAAAAGAGATGAGTTCTCACCCAGAGGACTCATTGAGAATAGCACATCACTGCAGCTCCTGATATTCAAATTATTTGTTCAGAATATTTTAGTATATAATTATTATATAATTCATTATTATATGTATATTATTTATATGTGCCTTCTTTGAAGGTTGAGTGTTGGGCTAGCATCTCTGCACCGTAAAAATCCACTGCGAATCATTAGCGGACCGGAGTTCCGCTGTGGCGACCCCTAATTGGGAAAAGCCGAAAGATGTATATTATTTATATGCGATATGCATATTATATTAATATAATACACTGTGTGTGTGTCTTTCGGCTTTTCCCGGTTAGGGGTCGCCACAGCGGAACTCCGGTCCGCTAATGATTGGCAGTAGAGTTTTACATGCTGGCTTGCCGGGCCTAACGCACAACCTTCAACGAAGGAACGCCCATTCACGCATGTCGTCACACAGTAGACGCTTTAACTGAGAATCGAATGGCCAACGTCTAACTATGAGGCGACAACGCTACCGCAGCACCACCACTATAATTATAATATATTATATATGTTCAAAACATTTATTATATAATTGTTTGTATATTATAATATAATGTAATTATGATATAATATACAAGCATATTATAATATGTATATTTATTATATAATTAATTATATGTATATTAAATGTTGTAGCATATTTTAATCTGTAAATATATATATATATATATATATATATATATATATATATATATATATATATATATATATATATATATCTACAGTGGATATAAAGAGTGTACACAACCTATTAAAATGCCAGGTTTTTCTAATATAAAAAAAATGAGACCAAAATAAATCATTTCAAAACTTTTCCCACCTATAGTGTGACCTATAACCTGTACAATTCAATTGAAAAACAAACAAATCTGTTAGGGAAAAAAATTTAAAAAGTACAATACGTTGCCTTTATATATATATATATATATATATATATATATATATGTATACACACATATGTGAGTGTGTGTGTGTGTGTGTGTGTGTGTGTGTGTGTGTGTGTGTGTGTGTGTGTGTGTGTGTGTGTGTGTGTGTGTGTGTGTGTGTGTGTGTGTGTGTGTGTGTGTGTGTGTGTGTGTGTGTGTGTGTGTGTGTGTGTGTGTGTGTGTGTGTGTGTGTGTGTGTGTGTGTGTGTGTGTGTGTGTGTGTCTGTTTATTTGCTTTTTAGTATATCCTTGTATCTGTAAATATGTTTTGTTCATTTCTCATATGATCCTATTCACCTGGGCAGTCCCTGCAAATGGTCAACAAAGCACATGCAAATGGGAAAAAAACAGACAGTTTAATCTGGAATCTGGTATTGCATGCTCATTATTACTGTCTGTTAGCTGTCACAAGCATACAACAGATACTCAGTAAATACCAAGTTTTATATATATATATATATATATATATTTATATATATATATATATATATATATATATATATATATATATATATATATATATATATATATATATATATATATATATATAGTGCATACAAAAGCAACCCAGCCACTGGAGATGCACAAGCCAGTGCATTTCTTTGTGTCAGTCCGGATAAATGGGGAGGGTTGCGTCAGGAAGGGCATCTGGCGTAAAAATTCTGCCACATCACTTATGGCGCAAAAATGTCATATTTCCATACCGGATCGTTCGAGGCCCGGGTTAACAACGACCGCCACCAGTACTGTTAGCCAACAGGGTGCTGACGGAAATTGGGCTACTGTTGGCCGAAGGAGAAGAGGAGGGTGAAGGCATGCCCGAATGCAGGAAGAGAGGAGGAAGGTTAGGAGTGTAGCAGTGAGGGTAGGAACTTTGAATGTTGGTAGTATGACTGGTGTAGGAAGAGAGCTAGCTGATATGATGGAGAGAAGGAAGGTTGATATATTGTGTGTGCAAGAGACCAGATGGAAGGGAAGTAAGGCCAGGTGTTTAGGAAACGGATTCAAATTGTTCTATCATGGTGTGGATGGCAGGAGAAATGGGGTAGGGGTTATACTAAAGGAACAATATGCCAAGAGTGTTTTAGACGTGAAGAGAGTGTCTGACAGAATGATGTTTATGAAGCTCGAAATTGATGGTGTAATGATGAATGTTGTTAGTGCATATGCTCCACAAGTTGGGTGTGCGATGGATGAGAAAGAGAAATTTTGTAGTGAGTTGGATGAAGTTTTGGTGAGTGTACCCAAGGATGAGAGACTAGTGATTGGAGCGGACTTTAATGGGCATGTTGGTGAAGTGAACAGAGGAGATGAGGAAGTGATGGGTAGGTAGTGTTAAGGAGAGGAATGCAGAAGGTCAGATGATTGTGGATTTTGCGAAAAGGATGGACATGTACTTATTTTAAGAAGAGGGAGGAGCATAGGGTGACGTACAAGAGTGGAGGAAGATGCACACAGGTGGATTATATCCTGTGTAGGACGGCCAGTCTGAAGGAGATTGCAGACTGTAAAGTGGTGGCAGGGGAAAGTGTAGTTAAGCAGCATAGAATGGTGGTCTGTAGGATGACGTTGGTGATCAAGAAGAGGAGGAGGAGTGTGAAAGCAATGCCAAGGATTAAATGGTGGAAGTTAAAAAAGGGTGATTGTGAAGTGGAGTTTAGGGAAGAGTTAAGACAGGCACTGGGAGGCAGTGGAGAGTTACTGAATAGCTGGGTAACTACAGCAGAACTAGTAAAGGAGACTGCTAGAAAGGTGCTTGGTGTGACATCTGGACAGAGGAAGGAGGACAAGGAGACCTGGTGGTGGAATGAGGAGGTACAGGAGAGTATACAGAGGAAGAGGCTGGTGAAGAAGAAGTGGGATTGTCAAAGGGATGAAGAAAGTAGACATGAGTATAAGGAGATGAGGCGCATGGCAAAGAGAGAGGAGGCGAAAGCTAAGGATAGGGCATATGGAGAGTTGTATGAGAGATTGGACACTAAAGAGGGAGAAAAGGACCTGTACCAATTGGCTAGACAGAGGGACAGAGCTGGGAAAGATGTGCAGCAAGTAAGGGTGATAAAGGATAGTGAGGGAAAGGTACTCACAAGAGAGTGTGTTGAGTAGATGGAAAGTGTATTTTGAGAGGCTGATGAATGAAGAGAATGAGAGAGAGAGAAGGCTGGATGATGTGGGGATAGTGAATCAGGAAGTGAAACAGATTAGCAAGGAGGAAGTAAGGACAGCTATGAAGAGGATGAAGAATGGAAAGGCTGTTGGCCCAGATGACATACCAATGGAAGCATGGAGGTGCTTAGGAGAAATGTCAGTGGAATTTTTAACTAGATTCTTTAATGAAATTTTGGAAAGTCAGAGGATGCCTGAGGAGTGGAGAAAAAGTGTTTTGGTACCTATCTTCAAGAATAAGGGTGATGTGCAGAGCTGCAGTAACTACAGAGGGATAAAATTGATCAGTCACAGCTTGAAGTTATGGGAAAGAGTAGTAGAAGCTGGGTTAAGAAGGGAGGTGATGATTAGTGATCAGCAGTATGGTTTCATGCCAGAAAAGAGCACTACAGATACAATGTTTGCTCTGAGAGTGTTACTGGAGAAATACACAGAAGGTCAGAAGGAGTTGCATTGTGTCTTTGTAGACTTGGAGAAAGCATATGACAGGGTGCCTAGAGAAGAGTTGTGGTATTGTATGAAGAAGTCGGGAGTGGCACAGAAGTATGTAAGAGTGGTACAGGATATGTACGAGGGTAGTGTGACAGTGGTGAGGACTGCAGTGGGAGTGACAGATCTGTTTAAGGTGGAGGTGGGATTACATCAAGGATCGGCTCTGAGTCCTTTCTTATTTGCAGTGGTGATGGACAGGTTGACAGATGAGATCAGACAGGAGGCCCCGTGGACTATGATGTTTGCAGATGACATTGTGATCTGTAGTGAGAGTAGGAATCAGGTTGAGGAGACTCTGGAGAGGTGGAGATATGCTCTAGAGAGATCCTCATGTCCTCAGACAAAGTTCTGAGAGTTTGTTCCCTCACCAAAAGTCTGCCAGTCCTTCAGAAGTCGTGACCTAACACCCATTCACCCAACTGTGAAAGTAAGTGCTTAAATCAGCAATGTAATCACATATACTTTCATCTGCTTGTGCCTATGTTCACGAAACTTTTTTCTATAAATTTCAGGCGTTAATTTAAAACAATCAAGTAAACATTGTTTTACATGATCGTAATTCAAACAATCAATATCAAACAATTTTGCAATTGCATTAACAGCCCTGCCATGGAGTAAGGGGGTCAGGAACTGTACCCAGAGCCCTTAGTCGACAGTATATTGTTTACATACTGTCTCAAATATATAAATAAAACTATCAAAGACACTGTTGAAGGATCAGAAGCTCCTTTGCATGCTGTATGTGCCTCTCATTTTCTTCAGCTTCTATCTCCAAATGTCACAGTTAAAATACACAAAATTGAAGCCAGGCAGTCACATTAGTTAAATTTATTTAGCACTTTCGTCCACACAGAGCAGGACTTCATCAGAATGGACTACAAAGACCACCATGCAACTTAAGTAGTAAAAAAATGAATAAAAAACTCTGCCACTAATTAAACCTTAAAGTACATCCGTTAAGCTTAAAACACATCCAAAAATACACTTTAAACATTTGAAAAGCAGTCTCATACATAATAACCAGCCAAAATGTACAATTCTTAAACCTAAATTAAACTGACTCTTTACATTACAAATGCTGCACTGAGTCTCAAAACAGAGCTAATGGATATACATTCATTTAAAGCTGGGTAAACTGTAGCGTTCATATGGTGGCCTTTGTAATCTATTCTGATCTGTGTGGATGAAAGCGCTAAATAAATTTAACTGAAGTGACTCTGGCTTCAATTTTGTGTATTTTATCAGTTTGTGGAGTTTGTTCATTTTTCTTGAGTTTGGTTTGTCATGGATGAGGCTGAGGTAGGGGATCTTCCTACTATACAGGCTTTACTTGCCTCATATAACCAGATGAGCAGATCATTTGGGGATTTAACTTTACTTGTGGATAGATTATCGCAACAAATGGTTAATTTAAATGACTCTAATAATTTTCTCACTGGAATTATGCAAAGGTCTTATATTAATGATGTTTCTTTTGGTGCCAGCAGCATTACACCAGCTCAAAGATCATAGGAAATGCCTACCAGCCAATTACATCAGCCAGATTTGCATACACATTCAAATGACGTTGGAAGGATGGGGGGATTTTCTTTTAATGGCATTTCCTCTTTGAAAGAATGGCTTGATGGTGGACCAGATCTACGTACAGGAGTTGGTAATGCTAATGAACACTTTGGGACTGAAGACAAACAGCTGAAGGCCTTAGAGGATAGCGTTTTCAAGTTTAGAAAACTACAACTTGAAAACAGCTGCCTGAGAGAATATTTACAGATTGAATAGATCCCAAAGGGCCTAAGAACATGGAAATTCCCTATGGGCATCGAGAGAGGGTTTGAATCACACAGTGAGCTACTGACCATGTTTAATAAACATGGATGTGAACTACTGCACTTATTTATTAAGGACAATGAGAGGAAGATGAGTGCACTGTCTGACAATATTTTTAAGGTTGATAGGGGTCTGCAGTCTGATTCACTGTTTGAACATAAGAAAAATTATTATTTTGCTGTATTCATTAGGGTAGATAATATGCTTGTGGAACTTAAAAACAACAACGTTATGAAACTTCTGAGGGGTCAGAAAGAATATGAAAGTGGGAAAGCATACACCCTGCCCCCTACCAATAGGACTAATACCAATAGTATGATTGTCGATATGGGTAATCAACCCAATAATTTAAATAACAATCATAATAACACCGATTTGCCTCCTGATGATTTGGACCCTTTATAATATCCCCCTCTGAGGAGGTCAGAGAGACTGATGAACCGGAGGGTGAACAATTCATTGCAACATGTGAGCAATAGGGGGGGGGGGTCGACATCAGAGGGGGAAGGGCAGAGGGAGGAGAATCCCCATTGGAATTGATGGATGATAATTGTGGTTTTGAGGTCATTTGTAACACCAAGGGTGATTTCAAGATTTACAATTATTGTAATGTACCCCTGCAATTGCTCCATACTGATTTATTTGAAAAGGGGCTATCTTTTGTGCCTGTTAGAAGAGCTAGACTTGATGAAGTCTCAATTAACTTAAAAATCTTTACCAGAAAGTTGAATCTTCAGTTTTACTTTAAAGAATGTATGGAAGTAAAAACCTGGGTATTGAATATGTGCGACCAAGTTGTTTTAATCCACCTTACCATTTTATTGTATCTGTTTTCAAAAAGTTATGTTAGTCAGAAATTCACAATTCTTTATGGAGAGCATCAGTGGTAAATAGAAGGTCCTTTAATTTCAGCTTGGATGAAGGAAAAAGCGCTTAGATTATTTTGTGGTAACCCTAATTTGAGGGCAATGAAACCTGACAAGGGGGAGGGGCTGGTTATTATGGACCCTAATGATTCTAACAATAAAATACTGTCCTTGTTATTGTCTGACACTTATAAGGAAATATGTCTTAATGCAATGAACATAGCATACCATCAAATAAATTTACTTCTTGAAGACCTATTTTTAAACAATTAGATCTTCCCCTCCCAGTATAATTATTTGAAAGTGGTACATCCAAGAATCCCTACAATCTTCGGAATACCGAAGATACACAAGGACCTCAGGGACCCACCCCTTAGACCAATTGTGGATTCCAAGGCCTCAAAACCATTTCCCATTGCCAAGTTTATCGATTATCATACTAAGTATGTATTGGCAAGGTACCCATTTTGTTTCAAAGACTCTTGGGATGTTTTGCGGAATGTCTCCAATGAGATATATAGGGATGAGATGTTCTCTGTTACCATTGATATAAAAGATATGTTTTCTGTTATACTGCATGACATTGGTATTGAATAGCTTTATGGTTATTTATGCCACCATTTGAGTTTGAAACATGATCTTATTCTCACTCTAAGAACACTTATTGAGGGAGTTCTAGATAATAATTTTGTTACTTTTGAACAACAATTGTTCAAACAGACCAAAGGTGTTGCCATGGGGACAGCATGTGGCCCCATTTTTGCTAATCTAGTACTTGCCTATTGGGAGACAAACTTGTAATTAATTTTAGGTTCAATTTGTGATGGTCTTTGCATAGGCGTTTTTTAGATAACATTGTAATTTTTTGGAATGACGCTAGAGATAAGTTAGATGCATTTTTGAATATATTAATAGTACCACTGATTTTCTCAAGTTTACCATGACTTTATGAGATGACAAGGTTAACGATCTGGATGTTACAATTAGGAAAGACAAGGTGAATAAGTGTTTTGATTCCACAATATATAGGAAGCCAACCTATTCCAATATGTTACTTTGCTATTATAGTTGGCATCCGATTCACCAAAAGAAGTCCTTGATGAAAGAACAGTGTGTTGACTGGCCCAGATGGTTTCTGATGTAGGGGGAATTTCATACACAATGGCGAATATTGATAATGATGCTAACTAGAAGAGGGTACCCGGAAAAGTTTCTGGCCAATATATTTGGTGAGGTTATCCAAAAGAGGTTGATGAGGGTGTATTTTCCTATACTGGGCACTAAAAATGTTGAACCTGGAAGTAACCCTGTCAGCAATGACAATCTAAATAAAGCCTTGGTACTTACATACAACAGTAGCTTTGGAGATATCAGGCAGATTATCCATAAATATTGGGGTGTCTTTGGTATCGATACAGAGTATATGGCCATAGTTGGGCAAAAATCATTGGTAGTTTATAAAAAAGCTAGATCTTTCAAGAACATGTTGGCTCTAGGTTACTTAGCTGGCTGCCTTCCTGACTCCCTCAGTGACTACTCACCTACCTTCCTGTACAGAAAATGAGTTCAGTCACAAGCTAACACAATATACAAAACTGTTCGTAACAAGAAAAACTTCTCCCCCTCCACCTTCAACCTTCTACTTCAGCAAAGTAACTGGTCACCTCTTATAAACCTCCCACTTGATCAGGCAGTCCACTACTTCAATAATACATTTATGAAAATCCTTAACGATCTAGCACCCTCAAGAAAAATTAAAGCAAAAACTAGGCACATACCTTGGCTAACTACAGATACCATCACACTAATGAAACAAAGAGACAGGGCATGGTCCACTTACCACACCACCAAAAATATCAATAACCACACCATATATCAACAACTCCATAACCAGGCTAAGAGACAGATAAAAACAGACAAGGAAAAACTACTTCCTCTCATGTAAAAAAAAAACACTAATACAACCCCAAAAAGATTTGGCAAAATATTAACAATCTTCTCAACCCAGGGTATGCCCCAACCCCCCCCCCCGGACACCTCCAAAGCTACTGTCCTGTAGCTACACAATTCAATGCCCACTTTATTAACTCAATCTCTTCAATTCTTGGTAGTCAGACTGCTCAAACTCTCACCATACCCAATCCCTCTTCTGACTTCCCCAACTCCTTCTCCTTCTCCACAATCCAAACTAACTACATAAAATCACTCCTTTCCAAACTCAAACCCTGCTGTCTAGCTGCTGACCTGCTACCTAATGAATTCCATAAAATTGCTGCCCCCACAATTGCCTATCCCATATTAATATTGATCAACTGCTCTATCTCTGAACAATATGTCCCCCGACTATGGAAATTATCTCACATCATTCCACTGCACAAAGGAGCCCCCTCTAAAGATCTAACCAATTACCATCCCATAGCTATCCTCTCCCCTTTAGCCAAGATCTTAGAAAAATGCATGCACTCTGAACGCTTCACCCACCTTTTAAATCACAACCTCATCACCTCCACTTACCACGGTTTAAGACCAAAACACAGTACAAGCACTGCCCTACTATCTTTCACAAAAAAACATACGGGGTCTAATTAACAATGGTCAAATTGTCTCCTCTATATAACCTTTGACACAGTCTCCTACCTAATCCTACTATATAAACTATCATCCCTTGGCCTTAACTCTCCAGCCCTGTCCTGGTTCCATAGTTATCTCTCTAACCACCAGCAGGCCACCAAGTGGGAGAACACAATGCCCCCCCTACTACCTATCACTGTTGGCATACCCCAAGGCTCTTGGACTCCTACTCTTTACAATCTTTACCAACAACCTCAGCTCTGCAACCCAACTAGCCTCCATAGTCTAGCCTGTGGACAACTCTACACTAATCTGCTCAGCCCCCACACCCCAGGATCTACAATCTACTATGCAAAAATCCTTACAGAACATAGAAAACTATACTGCTAACCATCAGCTCATACTAAACCCTAACAAAATCAAGTTAGTTGTTTTCAATTAAAATAAACCCAAAACATGTCTGACCCCTCTTTCAATACTCTCCACAAATGGGACCAAAACAGAACCCACTAATCAAACCAAACTTGTAGGTGTCACAAAAACAAAAACCTAAGGTTCGATACCCACATCTCCCTCACCATCAGAAAAGTCCACTCTAAGCTAGGCACTCTATATCAAATTAAACCTTACCTTACAGATAGTGCCAGACTAGCTACTGCCCGCAAACAACTACTCTCCACCATCCTCTACAGCTCCCAAGTATTTACAAACATTTGTAAATCAGACCTAAATAATCTTGAATCATGCTACAACAAAATTACCAAATTTGCTACTCTCCACCCCTACGGAACCCACCACTGCTCAGTACTCACACAACTCACATGATTAGAACTCCCAAACCTTCTAACACTAAACCAACTGTCCTTATCCCACAAAATAATACACAAACCAAACGATTGCCCAGCACTCACCAGTCTAATCCAAACCAACAACAATCTTAGATTACTAAAATCCTCAAATAAGCTACTGCTAAAGATTACCCACCCCCACAACACACAAGGCACCACCCTCTACTCCCATAAAATTGCCAAATTCTAGAACACCATCCCTCAACCAATAGCTAAAAACCCTAGCATTCATGAATTCAAACACCTACTCAAAGAACATCTAGCTAAACACTGGTTCTGCTTGTGCCACATTCCTGGCTAAGCCACCCACCACCCCTTTCATCGCCCTCTCATCACCCTTTCTTATACCAGCTCTTTCTCACAGCTATTAGTTTTATCTGCCTTTCACTAATTAGGTTCATCCCTCTATCTCTGTTAGCATTTGGAAACACAAAGTCTGCTTTGTCTTCCAACTACAGTGCTCTTCCTGACAGACTGGATTACACTGTACTCGCTACTAGACATGCTGTCAATATTAATCTCAAAATGTACCATTTAACTTAAATTTGTGGACTGTAGCTATTTAGTTATTACTATACTGATTTTTTATTTTTTCCTTTGTTCAAATGTTAATAATATATATATATATATATATATATATATATATATATATATATATATATACACACACACACACACACACACACACACACACACACACACACACACATACATCTTAATTGTTCAATACTGTTAACTATATGCAAGAAACTATGTATATGTATGTATGGAGCTTTTCTCCCCGGGCTTCTGCTGAAAATGGGCCCATGCCGAGTCGGACATTACCCAGTAAACAAATGAAATAAATAAATAAAAAGCTAACTAATCTACTCAGAAGGGCAGGATGACAAAGTGTGGACACTGTCCCAGTGTAAATATATGTTGGAAGTTAATGAAGTTAAACTTGAAGGGAATGGTACCATCAAGATGAATAAGAAATATAATTGTGGAACAAAAGGTGTGGTTTATCTGGCTTTGTGCCAGGACTGCAGTGAGTTTTATATAGGAAAAAACAAAAATAGTCTTAAAAGTAGAGTATACCAACATATTTATGACATTCAGAGGAAAGAGGTCAGCAATGATTTATGTTGTTATATTTTAAAAAACAATGGGTATTCATTTAGGTTTACAATTAATGACCATGTTGACCTTGGTAAAAGAGGTAGGCCAGGTGATGATTTCCTAGAGTACAAGGAATTGCAGTGGCAACGTCATACGAATGCCACAGTTTATCCAGGTTTAAATGAATGTACATCCATTAGCTCTATTTTGAGACTCAGAGCAGTATTTGTAATGTAAAGAGAAAGTTTAATTTAGGTTTATGACATAAATTTTGGCTGATTATTATGTATTTGACTGCTTTTTAAATGTTTAAAGTGTATTTTTCAATATGTTTTAAGCTTAATGGCTGTACTTTAAGGTTTAATTAGTGGGCAGGTTTTTTTATTAATTTTATTAATTTTTTACTATTTAAGTTGCATGGTGGCCTTTGTAGTCTATTCTAATGAAGTCCTGTTCTGTGTGGACGAAAGCACTAAATAAATTTAACTAAAGTGACTCTGATTGGCTTCACTTTTGTATATTTTATCAGTTTGTGGAGTTTGTTCATTTTTCAAATATCACAGTTCATACTGATGCTGTCTCTCCTTTTTCTCCAAACATTTGGCTTCCAGTTCATGCTGACACTGCTTTTCTCTCTCTCCTCAGCGTCCAGTTTGTGCTGACTCTGCTTCTTCCCCTCCTCCACCTCCAAATGTTTGACTTCCAGTTCATGCTGATGCTGCTTCTCTCTCTCTCTCTCTCTCTCTCTCCCCTCAACTTCCAGCTTGAGTCTCCTTAGCTCCAAACAAATGTTTAAGTCTTCTGAAGAAATGGTACACTGTCTTGTCACAGAAGGCTGCTTGTCCCCAATGCCAAACTGGATATCCCCTGAGCTGCTGGTCAGCTCTGTGGCTGCAACTAAGGCTGAGATCATTGCTTCCTTAGTCAGGTTGGTATGTACCAGTCCTTTGGTTTCACACACCTTGGACAACTGTTTCCTGGTCAGCTTGCTATCATCCTCTGCTGACATCATTGCCTTCTGTCCCTGATGACACTGACTAAAAAATAATTAAATTTGTTGTGAAATTAAACACTGCATGTTTATTTTGTGGCTGTTGAGAGTGCACACCCCAGTGGCAACTACCCACAGGCTACTAGAGCTCAATTAAAATCCCACACTACTGGCTCTAAATAATGCAACAACCCCACTTAAACCTGGGGGCAGTAACTGAAGAGCCTCAATCCTCACCAGTGTCTCCAGAAAAGGAACATCACTGAAAGCAGGGATAGAACACACAACATTTCGCCTAATAGTACACCGGGAACAGGCTCCAAACCTGGGACTGGACTATATGCTTCACTCCAGGGCTCCAAATGAGTCTTCACACTAACCAATGCAGAGCACTTTGTCCCAGTTCTAGGTATTTGACACACTCACTCTTAAATACCTCATATTCACACATACAAACACTCTTGGGAAAGACTGGCACAGATTTGCCTGCTATGTCCTCTTTCCCAAATTACAAGGTAATGGCTGCCACCAGTCAAATACCACAATGTCCTTCAAAAGAAGTGTTCAATTATATTAGGTAAAATAAATATTGATGTAAATGGTAGCATGCAATCCAAGCAGTAAGGCTTTTTGGAGTGGTCACAGTTTTATTGCAATAAGCATAAACACTCTCAGGTTACTAAAAGTACTTTCTAAATAACCAGCCACAATAGAAGGTAGTAAAATATTCAATAATAAATAAATTGATTTAAAACATGTATACAATGAAAAACTGAGTCTAATAAACCACAGAGTTTCACACACAGGAATTATGACAATAACACTGTAGGATAGATTTCACACTGATTGTAGAAAAACTCTTAACTATCTAACTATAGTTCCCTAACTATGTAAAGATTAACTGTTCCTGTCTAATCTAATTAACTCAGCAAGGCAAAATTATACTCTTACTTCTGTCAGGCAAGATAAGAATTTATGCCCACTCTTCAGGCTGTTCTTTACTCCTACTGTTATTGCCGAACAGCTCTGGAAAACTCTGAGTGATAACTACTGATCTGGAAAACAACTAACTACTGAACAACTGAACAACTACAACAACTACTGAACTGCTGAACGTTGATTCAAGACCTGCTTTATTACAGAATTTTTTAAATGTCACAGAAAGCTGTTATGAGAATTCTACTCTCTCATATCAGACTTTAAAAAGTAAACAAAACAGTGGAGATTCTATTCCTTTCAGCTCTGGCACATGATGACATCACATCTATGTCAGTTGACTAGCATAACCTACAATCAGAATTCTTTTTAAAAAACATGCACATTTGGTCAGCCAGAAGAACACTGTTTGATTCAAAGTAATAATAAAAAAAACTTACTTACAAAATTATAGGTAGTCATGCTGGCATATATAACACAAGGTAATTTACAATTATTTACAAGTATTTGCAAAACTTCAGTCGGTCATGCTAGCACAGATAATAATATCTGACATCCTGAAAGGGCCATTGCTACTCCAATGGTTATTTCCCTTGTTTGATTGTACCATCCTTGGTTAAAATGAAAGTAGCTGTTTTTAAGTACTGTGTCCAGAAGTTCACCACTTGCAAGTATTTCCCTGGGGTTGGTGGATGTCCTAGTGCCCTTGAATTCTTTAACTGCTTCAGTGCCATACTCTTGTGGAAGTACTCTGTAAATTGTTTCCACATCAATGGTATAAATGGGTGTGAGGGTCACAGGGTTTCCCCACTGTTTTCTCTTTGTACATTCCAAAATAATGTCACAGAAAATATGTTGTGGAATGTCAATGTTTATTTACTTTTTTAGATGTGTTTTTCATGTTGATATTTTGCTTTTTCACATAAATTAGCTGTGTGTGTATGTGTGTGTACATATATATATATATATATATATATATATATATATATATATATATATATATATATATATGCTCCCCCACTTTCTCATCAAAATGTGCGTTTATCTGGAGTAAAGGAAGTTTTTCTTTTCCGCCATTATTGTATGAGCTCAGTGTTAACATCTAGATAGATAGATAGATATAGATATGGATTTGTAGATAGATAGACAGACAGATAGATAGATAGATAGATAGATAGATAGATAGATAGATAGATAGACATATAGACATATAAACATACTTGAGCTGTGGGGATATACAGGGCTTGACCCTGCAAAAATATTGGCATGAAAGGTGAAGTCCCCACATTAGGGTGACCTCCCCCACATAAATACATTGGAATGTATAGAGGTAAAACAACAGAAACAGAGATAGTCATGAAAATGCTTTAGAGCTGCAAACATACCTATTACAGGAGACAAAAGTTTGTGATCTGTTCTGTTTTGATTGTACTTATGTTCCATACCTGTGCATTCTGATGCAGTAGGATGGACTGACTGTTGATGATATAGAAATCAACTGTAATGGGTGTAATTTTTATTATATATATAAAGAAATATGTACATATATTTTATATAAATATATGTATATATTATATATATATATCCATATATATATATATATATATATATATATATATATATATAGATATATATATGCCATTCAAAATGCAGACAGTTCACAAAGTATACACTCAAAGGGGCAGTTTGAAAACGCAGACCATTCAAAATGTAGGCAGTGGTAAGTGGGCTGGTATTAGGGCTAAGAATTGGTTTGTGCAAGTTTTAATGAGTTAGGGTTAGAGTAAGAGCCTCTATAAGGGGATAGTGTTAGTGTTGCAAGTATTGTTTGGTACAGTTGTCTGTGTATGAGCCTGTCTCGTAGAGTAGTATTGTTACAGAAAGAGTTTATCGAAGGCAAGGTGCAGGGTCAGGGTTATGCACAGGGGCAGAGTTATGATTAAGTTGGTAAGGTGGTGCAGCAGGGATGAAGTCCATTGAAGTTAGATGAACTCTTTCATTTTTTTAAATAGGAATCATTGATTATTTTTCAACAATTCCTGTCTCACTGCTGTGTTAGCTGTAGTTTTTATGAGATTGTTGAACACCAGAGTCAAGAAAGTATCTCCTTTTCCCTGCTGTTGTGCAATATTGCATTTAAGTATATATATATATATATATATATATATATATATATATATATATATATATATGTGTGTCGCTATCTATACACGTAGACACACCCACACACACACACACACACACACACACACACACACACACACACACACAAATATATATATATATATATATATATATATATATATATATATATATATATAATTACACATAGAAAGAGTAGCAAGGATGTGGGAGTGCAGAGGGGCTTTTGCCCCTGCAAAAAGATGTGTTTTTTTTGTTTTACACTTGGTTCCAACTCAACATTCTGTAATTGTAATTTGATAACATTAGTCAGTGGATTGTTTTTATAATCTTCAATTTGATAGATATATATATATATATATATATATATATATATATATATATAAATATATTAATATTTATGAAGTATTTGTTCGGTTACTCCCAGAATTCATTGCAAAATGGTCCATAGCATAAGGAGGAATATTAAGCATTGTTTTGTTCAGGGAGAGTCTGTACTTCTTATATATTCCAGTTCACAGGTTGCACAAACCAAACTTAAAGAATAAGAAGAAGAAATTCTCTGCTTTCCAGCAAAATTATTTTTTTTTTTTATCCCAAGACTGTGAGATGTCTGAAAGGGAATATTTAAGCATGAGGGAAGTGGTACATGCAAGCAACTTGCCCGCTCTATAAACAACTGTCACTGTTTGATGAGAAATATTTCATTTTGGCATTTTATATGAGACTTGCAGAAGTTAGCATTTTGATTAGTTTTCTTTTTTTGTTGCAACATTGCAATTGTCTGTATTTTCTGGTATGAAATTGAACAAAACACATTCAACACAATATAAAGGTCAATAACAAAGCATACACTCATTAAAATTGAGCTAGCAAATTCAGTTAAAAATTCCATCCTAGTTATTTTACACTATTTATCAATATCCTAAAAACAAAGTCCTTTCAGTTTACTAGCCACCAGTAACCTTGTTTACCATGCCTATAAGCACTGTGACTAGCTCCTTGAGAAACTGTCTACTAGCCACTGCATCAGTTTCTAACTACCAATTCATTCAGGTCATAAAGCAGCTCTCTATGACTGCATCCTGTACTTTGGCTTTCCTTACTCTATATACATATGAGAGAGAAGACAATCTATGTGCATAAGATACCAAATTAGACAGACTTAGTGGATGTTTGACTGCTTTATTGCATCATTTTCTGGCAAACAAACTACATACTATTATGCAACGACCCCTCATTAATATTCAAAAACGTGCAAGCTAATTGGCAGCGTGCACGTTGTATATCTGAGTTATAGTAATGGAAAAAGGTCCGGTCGCCTGGACTTTTTCCATTACTATAACTCTTTTTTTTTTTTTTTACAGCAACGGAGAACGCAAGATCTCCATTGCTTTACACTGTCTCTCTATGTTAAATGAGTTTAACATAGCGAGACAGCTTTACAAAAAGTAACAGAGATTCTCTGTTGCTTTTTTCAAAGCTGTCTCGCTATGTTAAACTCCTTTAATATAGTGAGACAGTTTGTAAAAAGCAACGGAGATCTTGCTTTCTCCATTGCTTTTTTCAAAACTGTCTCGCTATGTTAAATGGGTTTAACATAGTGAGACAGCTTTATAAAAAGCAACAGAGATTCTCCGCCATTATTTAAGAAAAGTAATTTTTTTTTTCTTAAATAATGTCATTGTATAATAGCAATAACCCACTTCTGGGTGTGGGTAATACTGGATTTATCCACGGTTGGCTTTGTTTGGCCACTCGGGATTCGCCCTCGTGACCAAACCACACCAACCGTGGGTAAATCCAGCATTACCCACACCCAGGCGTGGGTTATTGCTATATTAATTGCTTGCTTCAGACTTTATTAAATTATTCCATTTGTTTGCTAAGCCTGAAAATGTACACAGTGTAATACTGAACCCCAACATTCCTTCTTAGATAGCCTAAAGGAACAGAGATTGAATTTCTGTCTTTGACACTACTAATGGTATTTTGTGACAGACCTGGATCAGAAAAGTGCTAATTTATGGGAGAAGAGATGACAGAGAGATCCCATAGTCATGGCTCTACTTTTTATGGCTAATGATAAAGCTTCTTTATTTAATAAGAATTCTGCTTGGTTTTGATGAGATAATTTTGTATCCAACCGCTGAAGGAAAATAATGAAAAAAAAATAAAGAAGCAACACTTGACACCTGCCCTCCCACATCATTAAAACTAGCAGTGAAATACAGGAAACATTGCTAGAATCCCCAAAACACAAACATATGCTTGCATGTCTGTGTATATAAAATCAAAACTTGCAAATCAAACAGTTTTAAAACAGGCATGCATTTTACTTGTAGATAAGGCAGGTATCAGTCTTTAGAGGTCAATAAATCAAAACTTAATGGGGTGCAGGTTTCCCAAAAATCAGTCTTATCCATGCATAAAAAATAAATTAAAAATTCACTGTGAGGATGAGATAAAATATATGAGAATTACCAGTGGCATGTAAGACCATTTAGACTCTGTTACCTGATATGCTAGTAAGCAATCAAAAAATATTTACAAAGATGAGTCTGTCACATGATTAGTCATATCTGTAGTAACTAGAAGTACCTTAACTGTGGCCTCCTGACATTATGCCGTCATGTCTGTGCAGCCATGAATAAGGCAGCAGGTCATAACCTTCTAACAAACCTGAGATGATTCCAGAGTGAGGTAATGTCAGAGACTGAGCAGTATATCACAGAAAGTGAAAAAAATCCTTTAACAAGGTAATGAATCCCTTTCGGTATAGGATATTACATCATGGACAGACATGCAGTTTAAATGTCATACAAGAGTATCAAAACTGCTAATGACCATTCTTAAAAAGGATGTTATACAACCAGCTCATCTGCTCTATTTCTATTATTATGAATGTTGAAACATTCATTTTCATTTACTGGCATTATCTAATTGGTATTAACAGTTGCAAAACAGAAGTAAGTGAATACTTTTAAGAACAAGTAAATAACATCTTGTCTAACTAAGCAGCTTAAAAGCTGCTTCTTTAATTGTAAAACCTCAGCCTAAGTACCTGCAAGCTTGTCTAGACTGCATTGCATTTGTGTGATTTGGCAGAGACTTAGGATTTCAGTTGCTTCATAATTTGTGTGTCAAAAAGATTTCCAGGGAGACACTCACAGCTGAATCCTTTAGGCGTTCTTATTGAAGAGGGAGAAACAGATTCAGCTACCACTGAACTTCTCAAAGGAATATGCAATTTTCCTTCAGGATTAAATGCGAACAATTATGGCACTCAGTGCCAGCCGTCTTTATAGGCGCATAATCATCCTATTAAGTATCATTAGGCAGACGTCATAATGTCAGAGCAACAAAATTTGCTGATGTAGGCAACCTGCCAATCAACTGTCTGACATCTAGTAGGATTAGATTTTTTCATCGTATGAAATATGCTTATGAAAAGAGAAACTCAAAGACTCTGATATATATCATCTTTGATGAGAGCAAAAAAAACAAAGAAGCAGATTTTTTTTCTACCAAACTAGTATTCCAACAATCAGACAAGCACTAATGGCTGGTGATACTTACATTTACTTAATTTATATTTATTTAGTTTTGGTCCATGGTCTTGCTGCTTCGAATTAGAAAATCATTAATGTTTGTAAAAGATTTTATTATTTTATTATTATTATTATTTTCAAATGGATAAACCCACCAAACACAAAATTCTCTTTATAGAGTATAATCTGTGAGTACTGATCTGGTTAAGAGTATTATTCAGAGACCCAGTTTACATGTGGAACCAGACTACGGGGGAATACAGAACTACACTCATTAACAGATCGTAGCATTAATCGTGTAGCTTATCCTGGCAGGTTATATCATTTTCTACCTTCCTTCATTCATTTCTCTATCCAGCTGTCACACACTAAGCTATGGAAATATTCTCAGCATCATCCAATCAGTTCCTATCATGTATCTGAATACAGTAACAAGTCACTACCTGCCAGCAACAAAGTCTTACATTTCTGACAGAGGGCTTGTGTTTTGATCTTGATCTGCATTAAAAAAGACTTGTCAGTCTAATGACATTCTCTTAGATATTTGTAAAATAAAGTTGTAGAAACCAGGCAGATGCTAAGTGCATCAATATCTAACAATGTTTATAACCATTAACTATTGAATGTAGCAAAAAGATTAAAACATTTCAGTTCATGCTTATTCTGATAGACTTCATAAAAATTGTCAATTCCGTCTGTTGCTAATCTCTGAAAAAAAACTATGACTAGCAATTATAACTTCAGGCTAGAAAATGATTAACTGAAAAATCTGAACTTATAAGAAAGCGTTTTACTGAATTTAATGTCTGTGAAAATTTCATAGGGGAATTAAATCCCCTACATGTCAATTTATTGTATACAAAGAATTTGGATGTTGCAGTCTTAATAAATGCACCATTCAAGACTTTATTTGTAGCACATGAGGATATGTATGGATTTTCTTCCCTAGACAGTTAACTTTTCTGACTCTAACCACAAACTGAAATTGCTAGGGATAAACAAAATGTGGTATTCTGCAATTTGCAAAGGCTTTTAACACCAGGCAAAACTACAATATGGGTAAAGTCTTAATTTACTGATACTCTTAAAAATGGGCATTTATAAAAGTTCATGTAGGCTGACTGATATATATGTGTATATATATATATATATATATATATATATATATATATATATATATATATATATATATATATATATATATATATACATATACATGTAGACATACATGTACTTATAACTCATCCAGATGTACTTAACTCATGTTGATGCAAACATATTACACACATGCAAGTCAAATTCATTAAGATGCAAATATGCATGCATACACACACACACACACACATATATATATATATACATATATATATATATATATATATATATATATATATATATATATATATATATATATATATATATATATATATATATATATATATACACATGGGTTTCTAAGGATGGCCACGGTGGTGCAGTGGTTAGCATTGTCACCTCACAGCAAGAGGTTCTCCGGTTTGATCCTCAGGTGGGGTGCCTTCTGTGCGGAGTCTGCATGTCCTCCCTGTGGTTGCATAGGTTTCCTCCAGGTGGTCCGGTTACCTCCCACATCCCAAAGACATGCTGTAGGTGGATTGGACACTTCAAATTGTGTGTGCCTTCCATGGAAGGTTGGACGCCGGGCTGGCAACTCGACACTGTAAAACTCCACTGCCAATCATGAGTGGACAAGTGATCCACTGTGGTGACCCCTAACCCAGAAAAGAAGATATGGGTTTCTAAATTTTGAAATTTCAAAACTTCAAATTTTTTATGGTCGAGACCACAAGATCGAAGTTTTGAAACTTCTAACTGTTTAAATAGAGATCGCTGTACAGTGCAGAATGGTATATTTACTGTTTTCCTGACTGTAGTGCAATCTGAGAGTTGGTGTATTTAATTAGCGGGGGGTGTGGGTGGGGTGCAGGGGAGGCTTGCCCCACTGGAAAAACGTAAACTTTTTTTTTTATTTACATTGTGAAGTTTCAAAACTTTGATCTTATGGTCTCTACCATAACAAATATGAAGTTTTGAAACTTCGAAATTTAGAAGTAGACTCATATATATATATATATATATATATATATATATATATATATATATATATATATATATATATATATTTATAGAGAGAGAGAGAGTCATAGGTGGTTTCAGCCCATTCTGTCAAATTCATATTTTGTTGACAGGTAAGAAAGGTGCCATTTTCCATGGGAAACACAGTATGTTGAATCCTGCTATATATAACCCCCATGCAGTTGACTATAACATGGTTCTGAATATTTACTTTTGGTTGCAGTTATGTCACCATAATGTTAATATACATACATGCATAAGGGAATGCCGGGACAGGAACCAGCACCAGAGTCTGGATGTTCATTTCAATAGCCATAATTACACTGTTGCAGAATAACTGATTGTAAGCGGCAAATGATGTCCCCTTTGTACAATCATGTCGGTCAATATTGGACAGAAAAATTGTCTTTAATGCATTGTGTAAGTTTTATAAAACTAATGTTTCTGTATTCTTCCCTTTACTGGATAATAAGCTAATTAGCCTGATGTCTTCCCTTCTACATTTAATGATGGGAACTTCCAGTCTTCAGGTAAGTCAGGGATGTTGTAACATTTCTTAAATATATATTTTAAAGGTGTTGCTAAGACTTCCCTTATTGTTTATATATTTCTGTTTGAAATGTCACCTGATCCTAACATTTTTGGGTAGTTTAATTTTCCTAGTATCGTTTTAATTTCATTTTCCATATCAGTAAGGTTTCACTATCATCTTGTTCTTCCACGTTCAGATCAGACCTGTTAGATCCATAGGATTTAATAAAATGGTTAGTAAATATTGCAGCAATACTTATACCTTTGTTATAAGTCTAATCGTTTTCCAAAACAGTCTCTTGTTAGCAACATTTCTTTATCCTTTCTAGTGCTTTTAAGGAAAGACTTTTTGTTGTCCTTCATGTTTTTTATGAGTTGTTCTCCATAGTTTTGTTGGTCACATTTGAAACTCAGTTTAATCTACATACCTGCATTATTATTTTTCAAAACCTCTGCTTTTTTATTATTTTATTCCTACTTTTAATTGTGTTCCTTGTTGTCCTCCTGATGTTATCCATCAACTGAAAGTGTTTTTAACTATTTACCTCACCTATTTTTTCTTGTAATCCTTGAAAATGCCTTGAAATAAGATGACACAGAATAATTAATTTCCTCATGTGTCTTTCCATCCATCCATCCATCATCCATCCATCCATCCATCCATCCATCCATCCATCCATCCATCCATCATCCATCCATCCATCCATCCATTCCTGTGATAATCAGCACATTGGGCAATGAGCTCTCTTAAGCACTTGTTGTTTCCATAGCGGTTATGGTTTTAGGTTGCTAGCCCGGCGCCCAACCCTTCTCCCATGTATACACATGGGGTCGGGCACATCACACTCACACACTCATACCTATGGCCAGTTTAGAGTGTCCATTTCATCTACTGCATGTCTTTAGAATGTGGGAGGAAACCAGAGCACCCAGAAGAAACCCACATGAATGCAGGGAGGGCATGCAGACACCAAACAGAAAGTGCCCCAGCTGAGAATCGAACCAGAGAACCTCTTGCTGTGAGATGACAATGCTAAATGCTGCACCACTGAGTCACCCCACGTGTTTTTATCTGAAAAAATGTTTCTTCCTGGACACATTTTTGAATACTTTTCTGCTTTTTATACTCTGTAAATCTATTAAATATGAGCAATGGTTCAGAGCTATTGCAAACTGTTGCTGGAGTGATTAAAGATAATATCACTATAGAGTGATCACAACCAGAGACTGGAATAACAGATTACAGCTTCTAAGTCTGAATTAAGGTAGATGCTGCTGCAGCTTCCAGGACTGGGTTAAGCTTGGTGCTACTGCAACTTCTAGGTCTGGATTAAGGTATGTCCTGCTGCAACACCCTGAACTGGATTAAGGAAGGTGCTAATTCAAATTCCAGGGCTGTATTAAGGTAAGTGCTGCTGCAATGTCCAGGACAGGATTAATTTAGGTTCTGCTGCAATGTCCAAGGCAGGATTAAGGTAGTTTCTGATGCAATTTCCATAGCTGGATTAAGGTAAATGCTACTGCAGCTTCCAGGGCTGGATTAAGTTAGGTACTACTGCAGCTTCCAGGGCTGGATTAAGTTAGGTACTACTGCACCTTCCAGTGATGGAGTAAGGAAGGAGATGATGAAGATGAATTCCCAGGCCTCCATTGAAACATCCCCCTATGTAGTCTATTTTTGTAAGGTGAAATCAAATGAAATGTACTGTTGGCATTATTTCTTTTTTTAAAAGGACCCTTATGTCAAAGAAATCCTTCCTGGTGCTTATTGCAGCAAAACAAGTTGATGTTTTAAAAAAGAACCATGTCCCTTAATGCATCCTGATATGAAAATCCAATTACTGATTGACACTAAACCATTTATTTTTGGCTGAACAATCTTGTGGTGACATCAGCAACACTTTGACTGTTACTGTGAGTGTTTCTGTATTTTTGATGTTTACCACAGTTATAATTAATGTGGTCTGTGTCCTTTTTGATGTCTATATAAACTAAGTTATTTGTCATACTGCTCAGATGAAGTATAGAAATAACTAAGTACCATTCTTGAGAAGGTAATAGGGGATGTATGATGTGCTTATGTAGCAAAACTGCAGACTGCAGTTAAAGCAATAATTGATGCTGCTTGTCTGTAGGGCAGTTACAAACATGACAGAAACAAACTGCTGAAATACATCATATGTTTAGTATTTTATCAAAATGAAATGTATTTGATATGCACAAATCAAACTTTTTGATCCATAGTGGCAGGGTCAATGTCTGGAGGAATTGCAGGTTGGATGCTTGATGTGTGAAGCATTAATCTGTCTGGTCATGGATACTCTGTGATATCTAGTGTAAAACAAGTTGAAATACTTAACTCTGGCTATTTTTTACTTGATCACTATCATGCACCTTAGAAGTATGCAGTCAAGGTTTGGAAACAAATGATGGGAGTGGAGGTAGTCTGTCAAACAAAATGAATAATCCTTACTGTCACTTGAACACAGTTACTTGATCTGGCATGGACATTGAAGTAGGAATGGATGTGTGCCTGTAATTGTGTGTGCATGTATCTTTAAAATGCAGCAAACCATTTGCTACAAATGTAGCAAGTAGCTTGCTACAGCTAAAGTTTCATCCCTGACAGAAAATGCATTACCAGTGCCCAGTTTTGTTTGCTGGTTACTGTACTAGACCACACTTGGAGCACTGATGCCCTATGGCAAATGCACTATCCCCATACAGAATCTGAATGCCATTACTGACGATTGTGCCCCTTGACATATTGTAACTGTGAAAGGCTGCCCCCTTTACTCCACCCATAAACTTATAATTAAGGAAATGGCATCCAGGTCCAAGGAGGTCATTGTTACACTGTATTTGGCTCTCATCCAACCAATCATTGAATACAATGCACTCTTCAGCATGTAACTGACCAGGTATTTCAAATAGCTTGACAGACCACAGATATTCCTCACAAAAAAGAATAAATGGAGTAAGTAATAATTCCTACAAAGACTATCTCAAAGCCCCATTTCTGAATTCAGTCTCTTACAGACTGCTACACAGCATTCATTGATCCCAAAATGATGGATTTGTTGCATATCTGCAAAAACTGGCATCAGAAATACCTGTTCTAAGGACTTAAACCTCATCTGCAACATAAACAAGACATGGAGGGGCAGGCATGTGTCTCAAAGATTACCATTTCTCTGGGATAGGCTTCCCATCCATATAAAGCAAAACTCATCCCTAACCATATTAGACAAACGGATGGGAAATTGCAAATGTACCCCTTTTTTGGCACCTATGTCTCTAATGGATAGGGGCAGACTGTGAACACTTGACATTTATAAGCCTATATTGTAACTCATAAAATTTCTTGGAGTACTGACACATATCAGTAATATTTGGGATACTTTGGGGTAAGCTTAGCTAAGCTTAAAACAGTTATTGGTCTGATAGCCTAGTAATCATCTATGACCCTAGCTGTACCTCTGCTTAGGCACTGCTAAAATCAAAAAAGTGAAGGATAATGTGTGTGTGTGTGTGTGTGTGTGTGTGTGTGTGTGTGTGTGTGTGTGTGTGTGTGTGTGTGTGTGTGTGTGTGTGTGCGTGCATGTGTGTGTGTGTTTGTAATTTGACCTTATTCACTATACTGTGGGTTTCCTAGCTGAAAGGATAAAATTCTTAAGGGAAACCTATCTGTCCAGAAACTCTTGTTGGTCCAGCTCCAATGACATCAGCATAATATGCTGAAGGTCTTCAGTCTGAGTTCCTAATAAGAGCTAATATTATCTCTCATTTCTGTAATTCTAACAATAAAATTGGATGCTGATAATTTTCTCTGCTTAGAGGATGTTGGTCTCCATACCACTATTGAAACATAAAGATTCAAAATTTATATCACTAATTCTAGTATGTACCAACTTTCCTGGTTAAAGGTATGATTTGGGGATGGATAACAATGACTCAGTTTGCAAAAGATCAAAGAAATAAAAAAAAAAGTCACAGCTAGAAATCATTCATATATTAAGTAATAGAAGTGTTATTGAATACAATATTATAATACTCTATGAAGACTGGTGAGCACAAGGATTTCATGTGTAAACTTAGTCAATATAATCTTAACAAAGAACTTTAACACTCTGATTGAGTAAATGACTCATCATCAAATAAATTTGCCCAAATATTAACAGACTGTGTTAATCAAAACAGCTTGGAACAAATAGGATAAAATCTAAATAGGGAAGGCAATATCTGTTCTGTCCAAACCCTGGAAAAAGTAGAAAAAATAACCCAAGATTCCTTTGCCTTCATATAAACATGGCTATCAGAATTTAGATTGTGTATTGTACCAGAGTCAGATGATCAGAGGTGATGTCATCCTCTAACCAGCATGTGGTTTCTTTAGAACTCTCACAGCAACACTTTGGAACCTGACATGAAAGATTTCTGACAGGATGTATATCTCACACATCCACACAAACAAAGAGAGACATCATCTGGCTTTTCCTGTGGTAAGACACTCAACGCATATCAGCTTGCCTTGCTTTAGTAAGTAGTCAGGGAACAGTAATTCTTTAGTCAGTCAGGGACATTTAGTGGGAATAAGAAAACTGGTAAAATACGACCAAACTAAAAACAAAAAAGAGACAAGACAGGTACCCAGCACAGCAAAATTTAATGTTAGCACTTTCATTCACCAGTATTAATGAATAAATTAGTATCGACCATTAACATTCTTAAATACTTCCTATGGCAATGACATCACAAACCTCAACAATCATTCCTTTTTATTTGGGGTTTTAGAACAGGTCTGTGAAGATGTTAGGGGTGGACCATGGTCATTGAAACTAGAGGAAAGAGAGCTCCTTTGGCAGCTGAGATTTAATGCACACGCCCACCCTGGTTTAAATGACATAAATGGTTTAAATGAGATAGATAATGGTTTAAATTAGATAGATGTTTGCAGTTTTTTAAAAATGGGTATTTTTATATGTATAGCTGGTAAGATTTAGTGTGAGATATTGATGTAATTTCGTAGTATTATGTCTTTAACTTGATGGATAGGTTTGTGATGTCATTGCCAAATGAGGTATTTAAAAGAGTGTTAATGGTTGATACTAATTTGTCTGATGAAGTTCATTGATATTGGTGAATGAAAGTGCTAACATTAAATTTTGCTGTGTTGGGTACCAATCTTGACTCTTTTTTGTTTTTAGTTTGGTCGTATTTTACCAGTTTTCTTGGTTTTGGTGTTGTGTTATGGCAAGTAAAGGCTCCCTTAATTCACAGTCTTTATTTTCGCAAGATGGTTTTGGACTATCCCATAAAGTCAGCACAATTGGTAACCTTACTACAGTTATCCAGCAGCTGACTAATCAAGTGGATGATTTGGCTAAGCGAATTTCTGTCTCTAATACAATGAATACTGCTGGTGCCTTTATTTCTGCTGTTTCCAACAGCATCGAGTGGCCTGGGCATACAGACATCACTTTTTCACCTGTTTCTTTGGCTTTGTTGTGTTCAGGTTCTGCAGAGGTTAACAATTTGAATGCCCCTAATGCTAGCTCTAGCTCTGAATAACATTGCCAGGGAAAGACTTGGAGTGAACTCTACTGAAATTTCTAATGTGAGCATTTCATCTCTTACTGACCGGCTTAAAGAACCTTTGCAACTTGGAATCAATAACACCCAGTTAAGTACGTCCTCTAATGAGTGTGATGCGAATGCTTCACAAATTAATATAACAACTTACCTCAAGTCCTTTGATCATAAAATGTTTAAATATAAAAAATTACAACTCAAAGTTCTTTACCTTAGGGAATGTATACAAAGGCAACATATCCCTAAAGGCTTAAGACAATGGTGTTACCCCAATGGCTTAATCAATAATTCATCCTTCCATGGTGAACTGTTGCACTTGTTTGATCGACAGGGTTGTGAGTTTTTAGAATTGCTTGATAAACATTATAATTTACAAACTGAGAGCTTGAAAAATTATTTACTTAAACTAGAGACTGAGATCCACGCAGATCTTAATTTTATACAGTACAAATATGAATATTGTCATATATTCGCAAGTATTGAGAACATCTGGAATAAACTTAAGGAAGTGAAAGTGAAAAAATTGAGTCATGACAAATTTGATTATGAGAATGGTCTTGCATATGGTCCTCCTGATGGGAATCCAGCAAGGGTTAAAATTTTTCAGAATGGGAACATTAACCTGACTGGAGCGTCTACTATCAGTAATAATACTGAAAATAATGTTACAGTGACTTCTGGGGTTCAGGGTAATGTTGAAGCTATCAATGCATCTATTAGACAGAGTGAGCATTTGAAAGATTGCGGACAACAACACACTGGCCCCAGCACTTCTGGCAACCAATCCAGTGTGCAGGGTTTTCGTATGGACAATTCTTAACACCAATCGAATGCACAGGGTGGGGACAACCACAAACAGTGGCAAAAGAAGCAGAACCGATGGAAGAGGAAGAGGAGGTAACAGCTAACATTTGTGTCCTTGGAACTAATACAATAAGAAATGCATTTTCTAATGTTCACATTTTAACTAACTTTGAGGGAGATTTCAAGATTTATAATTATTCTTATCATCAAGTTTCTCCTGATTTGATTAAATCGCTCGCAAAGGATTTAACATTTGTACCTTCTGCACATGCAGACCTGGCTAGGACAGTATTGGACTTAAAAACCTTTACTCATAAGTTGAACTTAAATGTTTTGTTGGGCAATCATGGTGAATTTATCAATGACTTTAGAATCAGCGGTGTATTTAATCCACCTTTCCACGCAACATTGTTATTTGAAACGATGTGTGAGATGGATATTAGGGCTGCTTTGGGTAAATCTAAAGGGCCAAATTTCAGAAAGGGATGTGATTTATCAATAAAAGCAGACAGGCAACATATGTTCTACGAATGTCATTTGATCAAACCATATTGGGATAAAATAAATTATTTTCTGCAAATGGTATTCAATGATAAATTCCAGATTTCCAAATCTATTATTTTGTTTAATGCACCTGTACCCGACTGTGTGCCAAGAACAAAATATGTAATCTTATGGACTCTCCTAGCTATTGCAAGGAAGAACATTACATCAAACTGGAAATCCAAAGCTTCTCCAACTTTTAAGCAATTCATGAATATGGTGTCAGCAGTATCGCAATTGGAAATGAACACTATTAAAGGAAGAACTGAAAGAACTACATCATTATACGTAGCATGGCAAAAAGTAACTGAAATACTGGAGAATAATGACTGCAGCAGATTATAATCAGGAAACAATTGTATAGAAAGTCAATTATATGTCAACAATAGACACCCTTGTAAATACTTTATTTTGGTTTTAATGTTTGATATCTGTTTAGAGGTTTTAGCCTACCTTTTTAAATAATTTGTAAATACTTCATTGTCATAAATAACCTGCATTCATGTTTTCTTGTTTTTGGAAATGAATAAAAATATTTACAAAAAAAAAAAAAAGAAAGAATATAACCCACCATGAAAAACAGGCTTTACAAGAACATAAATATAAAAATGTTAGAATAATTAAACCTGATAAAGGTGGAGGTTTAATCTTTATGGATGACGTTGATTATATTAATAGAATGAAGTCTATTTTGGATGGTGGTGCTTATGAGAATGTGTCCAGGAATGTTGTTAATGGTGCATATCAATGTATTAAATGCTTGATTACTGATTTATTTATAGAACCAAGCATCGATATTGACACCTTTAATTTTTTGAACATGGTAGCCCCTGTTACACCTGTCATTTTTGGATTACCCAAAATCCATAACCCCCCCCCCCATGCGACCCATCGTTGACGGGAGAAGGTCAATCACATATGGATGTGCTAAGGTTGTTGACATCAAACTTAAAAGATATCTTGAGATGAAAAACAAATCTGTCATGACTCATGGGACTTTTTACAAGCAATCAATGCCTTAAAGTTTAGCGCTGAATCCAACTTCCTTACTATTGATGGAAAGGATTTATATACCACTATTCCACAAGATGTGGGTATAAGTTGGGTTAGAGAATTTTTAGTGGACAAAAAGATAAATGGGGATGAAATTAATTTAATAGAATATTTATTAGATATCATTTTGTCCAACAATTACATCTTGTTCAATAATGAATTTTACCTACAAATGAAACGGTGTGATGATGGGTTCTCACTGTGGAGGGAGTTTTGCCAGTTGTGTAATGGCCTTTTGGGAGAAGACCTTTTTGTTTAATAACAGGATGTTTAAAGACAGGGTTCAGTGGTATACGCGTTACCTGAACGACATCATTATTGTTTGGAAAGGGGATGCTGATACAGTAGCCAACTTCATTAATAATATCACTAGTTTTATCACATTTTTGCACTTTATTTATGACTTCAAAATGGATTCCATCTCCTTTTTGGATGTTGAGCTCTCCTCAAAAGATGGGGCACATAATCGGTATTTGGCTAAGATCTATAGGAAACCCACTTATTCTAATGCTTTTTTGCATTTTGAAAGCTCTCACCCTTTCTATCAGAAAAAGGCCATAGTTAAAGGGCAACTCGTGAGGCCTGCCAAAATGATCTCTTTGGATGAGGAGTTTAAAACTGAATGTGAATGCCTTAAAAATATGTTTTTGAGAAGAGCTTACCCACTTTACTTAGTAGACCAATTAATAACTGAAGTGAATAATAAAAGGAAAACAGGTGTTTTTAAACCCTTATTGTATAAGAGAACACCTTTTGGGGGAGCTCCCCCTATTATTGTTAATAATACTATTCATAATGTAAGAGAGAGCAAGTCTGTTGTGGCTAACTATAATGTAGGATTTACTACGGTGTATTCTATGGATTCAGATATGTTGAGAGACATATTATTCAAAAATTGGACTTTGATAAAAGATGATGCCTCTTTTAGGCTGAAATTTGATGATAAACCAAAAATGGTTTTTAGAAAGTCCGTAATTTAAAAGGGCTTTTGGAGATGAAAACCAAACCCCATTGTTACCAATTCGGGTATGTCTAAATATGGGTGGTACCATTTTTGTAAATATATTTGAGTAGTGAAGGAATTTGAAATTCACAATTGTATGTAAAAAAATAGGAGCAAATACAATTGTGCTACAAAGGGTGTAGTCTACTTGGCTAAATGCCAATCTTTCCCCAGCTTTTACGTTGGAAAAACTGAAAGGCACCTGAGGCAGCATATATATGAACATACATACAACATTGATAAACAAAATATGAATAATGCCTTGACTAGACATATTGTAACATACCCTAACCATTCCTTTTTATTTTTGGCTTTAGAACAGGTCTGTGAAGATGTTAGGGTGGACCGTGGTCATTGAAACTAAAGGAAAGAGAGCTGCTTTGGCAGCTGAGATGTAATGCACATGCCTGCCCTGGTTTAAATGACTGTTGTTCTGTTAAATGCCTTTTGAAACTGAAATCATTAGATAGATAATGTTTGCTGTTTTTTAAAAATGGGTATTTTTATATGTAAAGCTGGTAAGATTTAGTGTGAGATATTGATGTAATTTTGTAGTATTATGTCTTTAACTTGATGGATAGGTTTGTGATTTCATTGCTGAATGAGGTATTTAAGTATGCTAATTGTTGATACTAATTTGTCTGATGAAGTTCATTGATACTGGTGAATGAAAGCACTAACATTACATTTTGCTGGTTTGGATAACTGTCTTGCCTCTTTTTTGTTTATACATTTAGTGAGAATAATTTAGTATTGTTTTCTGCATCTGTGAAAAACTATCACACTGTAGTATTTTTATATCTCTGTGGTTGAAACTCTGTTGTTTATTATATTTAGTATTCTCCTGTTTTCTGTTTTAATATTTATCATTAAATATTTAATACCTTTTAATGTGGCCGGTGCTTTAGAGAATACTTTTGATATCTTGAGAGTACTTATGCTTATTTTAGTGACAATATAGCCACTCCTGAAAGCCTTGCTGCTTTGGTCACACCCCACCATTTGTATTAATATTAATTTTACACAGTGTAATTGGGTACCCCTTGTAACCTTAGGGTAGCTGATTGGTGGCAGCATGATTACCTCAGAGTCTGGGCAAAAAGGGGCACAGCTATTCAATCTGTGCCAGCTTTTCCTATGTTTGTATGTGTGTATGAAACTCAGATATCCAAGTGTGTGCATTAGCTACTGGGAACAGGAACACAGATCTCCAAAGTGGTCAATGTGGAGTTTCATGTGGGTCAGGAGAAAGAAGGAAATTCCAGACCCAGGTCTGGTGCATGCTCCCTGTGTGTTCTTAAGAGAAATTGTGCTTGGTGCAGAGAACTGCATCTGAAAATATTGTGTGAATCCATCTTTGCTCTTAGTAACAATCCCTCACCAAATTCAGTGGTGAGGAACGAGTCTCCTTGATTGCTAGCCCCATGTAGGGACCTGTCACAATCTCCATAAAACGTATCTGCATTCTACATATTTGTACACCATTCTGTTCTCACTTTTATCACTTTAATTTGTCCTTTCTCATTTCTTCCCATGGATAAACAATAATATTTATTCATTATGTTCGAATACCATTATTTCATATTTCCTTCTATTTCCCTTATCTTCACTTTCCACAATATTACTTTTTCTTGATACTCTTTCATTTCCCCATTCATACCTTCCTTTTATTTTTTAAAATTTACTCATCATACATGCTGCGGTGGTGGTGCTGTGGTAGCGCTGTCGCCTCCCAGTAAGACGTTGTTCCGTTCGATTCTCAGCTAGAGCGTCTTCTGTCTGGAGACATGCGTGAATGGGCGTACCTTCGTTGAAGGTTGTGTGTCAGGGCTGGCAACCCGGCACGTAAAAGATCTACTGCCAATCATTAGCGGACCGGAGTTCCGCTGTGGCAACCCCTAACCAGGAAAAGCCGAAAGACACAACAACTCATCATACATACTCCCTGGGATTCAGTAAACTTTTTGTGGGCTTCGTGCAAAGCCTACATAGAGTTTGCATGTGTGCATGGTGATGCACGGTAAGTGCTGGCACTAATTGCATATTCATGCCATGCACCACATTTAAATATAAATAAGCACAGTTTTTTGGCTGGCAACAGTGTTGCCAGCCAGGAAACTATTTAATGCAATATGGATAGCAAACCTGTTTAACTCAGAGCACAGAAGGTTAGTAGGTTTGCACAGAAGGTCAAAATGATCACCAGGGCTTAACATATAATATTTCTCAAAACTCTCAATCTCTTAGTGCAAGAAATCCAGACAAAGCACAATATAATGGAAACAATGACCCAGGAATAGGGACAGATTTTACATATTTGCTCTTTTAAACTTAGAAATGAGCTAGAATATCAAGGGGTTTGTGTGAAGATACATTTTTTGAAGCCTGAAACTTAAATGTATATAATTATTGCATGACATCAGTCCTGAGATAGTCCCAGTGATATGACAGAAAACCACAAGTTTTATAAGCAACACACCAAAAGATATATAAGGCAAAAATCCAGAAATTCTGTGAAAATCTGGACAGTTAAGAGGTATGGTTATGTATATGGTCCAAACACAGTACAGGATAGTGTATACAGTGCAGAGTATTGTGATATCCCATTCCTGGCATTCCGTACTGAAGTTGTGTAAAAGATCTGTAAGGGTACATGGACTGCCATGTAAAATAAACATTCAGGCGAAGTGTGTGTATTGAATAGGAACACACAGATGAATTGTAGGAATGAACACAGGGAAAGAGGCAGGTGAAACAACCTAATGTACAACAGATGAGGCCACGTCAAGGAAGACAGTTGTAGCAGCAACAGCAATCACATATCAATATAGTACAGTATGGACTGCACGGTGAAAATGTGTATTATGTGACTGTCACACAAAGTGATGTAACAATGGGGAAGGTGTCTGTGTGAGATAACCATCCTTACTTGAATATTGCAGAGGACATCTATCAAGGATAAGATATATAATTGAGGTAGGACGCATATTGTGAAGCTGTGCAAACTGATTTGCCTGAATATGAGTGCAATCTCAGCAGAGGTCTCCAGCAAGTGGGACACAGGTAAAGGCTCATGGAAACATTAAAAGAAGCAAGCACAGTCATGGACAATATCAGAATAATACCACCAGTAATCCCATGTCTTTGACATAACATATGTGATTTAGAGTGATCAGAGATGATTCTGCACAAACATACTTATGCAACTATTGACATGTCCGCACTCAATGAGGCTAATCATGCACACTGTCCAGGCACTGTAATATCTGCTGGAGAACACTGCTATACCTGTATGTGACATTATGATCAGTACAAGCTAGTTGACTGTTGTGCATAGCAGATATATATAGCACAATCCACACTGTCACGAATGTTACTATTGCTAGTAATGTTGCAAAAAAACTGAAATGCCACAAAACAAACCAAACTTGAAAAAGGAAGCCGGCAAGAAGATAAACCTCAGCAGATGCACCAATTCCAGACACAGTGATGCTGATAAATTGCAAGTTAAAATTTTATTTTAAGCTCAACAATGATATGCTTTTCATCAGTGTCCCACACCAACTTCATCAGAAAAACAAACAACACATTCCAGCTTACACCTTAGTAAAAAGCTCATAAATCACATGACTACTTAGCAATTAAGCCAATACATTCACGACACCTGCTCAAACCCTTCCCTGAGGACTCAACCTTACTGAACAAGCAGTAAAAGGAATATCCATACTTTTGTAAGCCATGCTGAAATAGATAAAAAAATAGATGAAGAAATTAAAATAGATGTAATCTACAAAAAATAAATACAATAAAATTACCTAGCCAAACTTCTTAATTTTAAAATACAAGAAATGGATAACATTCCATTTAAGCCTGGATAATGATAAGCTTCTAGTTTTAGCGGCCAAATTAATTCCTTTTGTTCTAAAAGTAACATATCTGGACCCCCCCCTATTGGAAGGAACTAATCAACTAGACTTGGCACAGTGACCGGTTGTCTTCTCAGAACCAACCATCTGCTTTAGTACCAGAAGCCGAGGATCAAAATTTTCAGGACAATGCCTCAACCCATCAACCCTCTCCGGGGAGGAGGCAGAGATACAGAACCAGGAGGAGGAATTAGGTTTGCCTGTCTTTTCTACAGTATTCCCAGTAATGAGCCCGTGTCAGATTGTTACCAACACTGGAAAGGACTTTAAGATTTACACCTATTCAGGGTTTGTTTTTACCCCAACATTGGTGGATCTCCTGGCTAAGGGTTTGACATTTGTACCCAGTAGGAGGGCAGATATGGCCAATACCTTGATTGACCTCAAGCTTTTTATTAGAAAGCTTAATTTCTAGCTTATTTTTGGTGATCAGGTCATGATGCCGAAGGATTTTCACGTTCCAAGTACATTTAATCCCCCTTTACATCATTCTCTTTGTCTGTTTGAATGACTGTGTGACTTAGACATTCGTCATTTATTGAAATGTAAACAAATTGTCCCTTATAGTATCAAAAAAGATGAGAAGTGTCTTTTAGAATTGATAACAAATTCTTCTGTGAGGGTTATGCAGCCAGACAAGGGGGGAGGACTGGTAGTGATGGAAGAGGTAGATTACATTCAGAGAATGGAAAATATTCTGGCATCTGAAACCTATAGGGAGGTTTTGAAAAATGAGTTGAATCAGAGTGCGACCAGGGTCTGTACTTATTTCAATGACATGTTCATTAATGGAGTTATTAATGTGGAAGTTTTTAACTATATCTGTACCCCTAACCCCAGGATACCTATCCTGTTTGGCAATCCGAAGATTCATAAGAATGTGCATGACCCCCCCATGTGCCAATTGGTGAGTGCAAGGGGCAGTGTGACTTACGCTGGGCCGAAGGTGATGGACACGATTTTGAAAAAGTATGTGTCCAGTGAGTCCCACATTTCTAAAGACTCCTGGTCATTTCTTGAGAGGGTTAATCATACTCCTTGTACAGGGGAGAGTAATTTCTTGACCATCGATGTTATTGATTTGTACTCTTCCATCCCTCATTCCATAGCGGTAGAATGGATTGAAGCTATCATGACCATCAAACAGGCACCTGCTGGGGACATTCTGATGGTGAGGGAGTTATTGGACATCATTCTGACTTGTAATTTTTTCTCCTTTAACAATCGTTGGTTCCACCAATTAATAGGGGTCCCTATGGGGTCTCCTTGTGGGGCCAGCGTTGCCAATTTGGTGATGAATTACTGGGAGAGAGAGTTTGTTTTCCCTAATCCTATAATTCATTAGAAAACCCTGCTTTACACTAGATTCTTGGATGATATTTTTATCATCCTACAGGGGGAGAGGGAAGTGGCTGAGACACTGTTAGATAGTTTTAATGCCTCCACCAGTTTTTTGAAATTTACATTCAATTTTTCTAAGGAAAGGATCTCTTACTTAGATGTAGAGTTATTTAAGGATATCCCTCTAGGCTATTTTACTGCCAAACTTCATCGTAAAGTAACTTTTTCTAACAGTTATTTACATTTTGAGAGCAGTCACCCCTTCCATCAGAAGAGGTGGATAGTAAAGGGGCAGTTGATGAGGGTGGCGAGGATGGTGTCTAAGTTCAGCGACTTCCTTGAAGAATGTGAGTTTATTCGTGGCCTTTTTATGAACAGGGGATACCCAGACCATCTCATATCAGAATTGGTCGAGGAAGTTTGTGGTAAGAGGAAGAATGGGTTCTACGTACCAATTTTGGGCAATAATGTAGCACCCCAGAAACAGGAGCCATCCCATATGCAAGCCCATGTGAATTACCTTTGCAGTTTTATTACAACTTTCAGTGTTGATGCAGGGGACATTTCCTCCATCATAAAGAAAAATTGAAGTATTTTAAGATTAGACTTGCAAGGTAACTCACAGTTTGAGATCACACCCAAAGTGGTGTTTAGGAGGGGGTTGAATCTGAAGAGTATTCTACAGATGAAATCAAATCATGCCCCAGTCAGGGGGATGTACAAATGCAATATGTGTAAATACTGTAGGTTTATTAAAGCAGGGACCTTTTTTAGTTTTGGGGAGACCAAATACTCCATCAGGGGTAGATTTAACTGTCCAGTTCACATGTGGTTTATTCGGCTAGGTGCTCTTCATACCCGGTGTTTTATATAGGAAAAACTGACAGGAAACTCCAGGAACACCTTTATGAACACCTTTATGTCATCAAAAAAGAGAAGATGGAGAATGCGCTTACCAGGCATGTTAAGGAATACCTGGGTTATGAATTCTCTTTTTCAGTCATTGATCAGGTAGTTCCTTCCAATAGGTGGGGTCAAGATACGTTACTTTTAGAACAAAAGGAATTAATTTGGCAGCTAAAACTAGAAGCTTACCGTTATCCAGGCTTAAATGGAATGTTATCCATTTCTTGTATTTTAAAATTAAGAAGTTTGGTTAGGTAATTTTATTGTATTTATTTTTTGTAGATTACATCTATTTTAATTTCTTCATCTATTTTTTTATCTATTTCAGCATGGCTTACAAAAGTATGGATATTCCTTTTACTGCTTGTTCAGTAAGGCTGAGTCCTCAGGGAAGGGTTTGAGCAGGTGTTGTGAATGTATTGGCTTAATTGCTAAGTAGTCATGTGATTTATGAGCTTTTTATTAAGGTGTAAACTGGAATGTGTTGTTTGTTTTTCTGATGAAGGTGGTGTGGGACACTGACAAAAAGCCTAACATTGTTGAGCTTAAAATAAAATTTTAACTTGCAATTTATCAGCATCACTGTGTCTGGAATTGGTGCATCTGCTGAGGTTTATCGTCTTGCCAGCTTCCTTTTTCAAACAATGCTAGTAATGTTGTCAAACAGCTATGTATGTACTGTGTGCATCACCAGAACAGGTAGCACACGTGCATCTGGTGTAACATACTCAGTAGTTGTGTTATGTACAAGGAAGTAGTCAGCACTGTGACCACATGCGGGTGGATGTTCCACTCACCATCTACCCCAGGACACAGGTCACATACCTATTTGTCTGATTATAGGGTGTGATGTCTTCATTATAAGTGGGTTGCATTTTGTTTTCCTGATGTAACAAACCCCCTCATGTTTTTGTGTCATTCCAATTGCTGTCATATCATGTATGTGTTGATACTGTCTGCATTATACTAATATCACAGTTAAAGTCAATGATTGCCCACAATCTGTAGTCCTTCAGACAGCTGTTTAGACAAGGATATGTATGCCATCTGTGATGTCTGTCACTAAAGTAATGGACAGGAAAAGGTGTAGCAGACAGCCCTGATGTGTGGACCTGATCACTGGACCTGAGTTATAGGTCACTTCACACATTTCAACATATTTAGATGCTATGTATGTGATACAGTGGCCTGCCCACTTGGTGATATAGGTGTTTATGGCCATATCTAACAGTGTTGAGTAAATACCTCAGTGTGGATTTGTGTCAAATGTCTTGGGCTTGTCAAGTTCAAAAGGATGATAGTGTTGATGTCATGCATGCCCTCAATTACCTCTTTGAGGACATCTAACAGATGTAACAGACATAATGTAGCATTAACAACTCACACAGGTCTGTTGCACACAGCCAGGGCATTACTAGTGTCCATTTAGAAAACACCCATGATGACATGTTGTCTACTGCACAGATGAGGAGAGTCAGGATGTGTCTATACTTCAATGCCCCCCCAAATCAGACAGATGCATGTTAATGTACACCCTTCTACAGGAACATAGTCTGTGTGGAGGGTGTGTTGAAGTATGTATTCAAACATGTCAGGAAGGAAACATAAATAAGCAAAGTTTTGTGGCTGGCAACAGTGTTGCCGGCCAGGAAACTATGGAACGCAATACAGATGTGTTACATGATAGGTGATCTGTGATGTTGTCACAGCCCATTGATTCTGCATGATAGGCCTGGATGAAGGTAAGACAGTGAATACTGGCTATCTTGATCTGGCCTAGGGTTTGAACACAGTCCTCCATAGAGGTATCATTAAGAAACTCTCCCAGCTGGGGATTAAACTTTACATCACTAGATGTGTAACCAATTGGCTCACTGACAGAACACATACTTTGAAAGTTGGCGAATCAACCTGTACCGGTAGAGCTGTCACCACTGGCGTACCGCCGGGATCTATGTTTGGCCCTTTACTGTTTAGAATCTATTTCTCGACAGCTCAGGCTAAAGTATACTACCTTTGGCTTACCGTGTTTGCTGCTTCTAGTATATTGGATGCAATCACTGAGTCCATCTATGATGATAACAAACTACATAAGGGGCTAACACAGACAGATGATTGGTAATGAAGCAACACGGTCTACAAATAAATGCAAACATGTTTTTATTTTGTTCTTCTGCAAAGTGGAATTCCCTGCTAATTACAGCATTGACAGAAGTCCTGCTATGCTGAAACCCAGTAATACAAGCACTAGGAACACACACATACATAGCAATCTGAACTTCAACCACCAAGTGCCCACAATGGTATTGAAAGTCTGTGTTGTGCAGATCATAAGTCATGCCATTGTATTCAGATCTGAGGATTAAATTACAGCGCTGTACTCGAACCTCATCAGAACACTAATATAGAGTATAATGCTCTCTTTTGCATGTACCTCGCCAGACACATGCAGCAGCTAGAGAGACCACAGGGTTTCTCACCAAGAAAACACAGGGCCTACAAACCATGCCATGATGTATGTGGATAGACTGAAAGTCATGTCTCTGTAATCTATTTCATATTGGATTTGGTGACTTCTGCCTGGCCTCCAGGCAAGTCTCTGACTTGCCCTGGTGGGAATAGTGTACATCCACAAATCAGGTATAGCTGATGACATCAGCAATGTCTGGTGAAGAGAATATGGCAATAACAGTGTCCCACCTGCTGGCTTAAAAGGGTCTCTGTAATGTCAAGCAAGTGTACAGATACACACACACACACACACACACACACACACACACACACACACACACACACACACACACAGACACACACACACACACACACACACACACACACACACACACACACACACACACACACACACACACACACACACACACACACACACACACACACACACACACACACCCTAGTTGACTGTAGTGAGAATAGAACCGCTGGGGGCAGAGCCTAGATGGCCAACTGAGAGCAGTGAATTTTGAGAGCACCATAAACTAGTATAATAATATAGGAAAAAGTTATTATTTTCAAGTTTAAAATGCCAGAAACCTATAGATAAACTATTAAACTACATAAATATCAATTTTGGTGGAGATATACAAAAATTACCTGTCAAGTAACTTGGAGATATATTGAGACACTGTCAGGACATTAGAAATCAAGTAAATACGAATGCTCTATATGGTCATATTAAAGTTAATGGAGACCACACTTTTAAATTTATGGTCGTAAGCAGGCTAGTAGAAACAATACAAGGAGGGGATCTGGCCAGCTATACCGAAACTGAGGAAACAAAATGGATTATGAACCTCAGAGTGGACCAGAAACCTGGATTAAATGAATTCTACCGCTCAAACCCATCTTGAAAGGAAGGGCTCTAAAGAAATAATGCACATGCATCAATCCTGTGTTATTTCACTTTAAAAACTCCAAGCTTTTAGCTAACACTAAGTAAATAGAACATGCACTCTGAATGAGAGGTGTGTCCATACACCAAAATGTTATTGATTGATTAAATGAATGAGCTGCAGGAAGCTCTTTTTAAATGAAAGGAAGCTGCTTTTTTCTTTAGGATTTGATAAAGGTTCAACAACCTAAAGTGCTTATCCAGACAGCAGCAGCAGGATTACGTTTTATTTTGTCAATAAAGGAACTGATTTAAAAAATTTCAATCATTTTACTTCAGCTTGAGTGGCAGCAGCAGGTTTGCTTTCTACATTTATTTGGTTTCCACGCGTACTGCCTTTGTTGGTGAGCTCAGTGAATCTTTTTGTTTCTGTTGTTTTTCTTGTCACTGAGCACTCCACACCAAGCTTTTATACTTTGAAACAAGATGAGTTTTTATTTTTTAAAATAAGCTGAGTGATAGAGCCATGGAGATACCAACAAAGAGGATTGTGAATAACTGCTTGACTAACATAAGCAATCCATTGCTTAACTTGAATTTAGAGAATGTGAATTTTAATACATTGAAAAATACGTTTGACTCACAGAAGTTTGAAAATATTTTTAAAGATATTGAGAACGCTGCATATAGACTGAAACATCTGCAGTGGCAGCGTTTTCACATGGAGGCCTGCCTTCACCATCAGGTCATACCGAGGGGTTTGCGAGTAAGGTGTATGCCAACATATGGCAACACCTATCCAGACTTATTATCCAGACTTATTAGCCAAATGGCAAAAAATAAATATTGACACCAGCTTCAACTATATGAAACTGATAATTGAGTTCTTTAAGCCACAAGAGGATGAAACAGCTCAGCTATTAGATACGAAACAAAAAGAACTTGAATTAATGGAAATCTCAGACAATGACTTGGTAAGATTAGGAGAGCTACAAGACAAGCTAGAGGTTTATGATACCAAATGGAAAAATGTCAAAATTGTGAAATTAGCAAGAGACTTTAATGACCTCAGGAAGGGTCAACTGTTTGAATGGCCAAGGGAACAGAAAGGCTTATTCACAAACAGACAAAAACAGACATCTACAGCAAGGGAACAACCTTCAGAACCAATTAATGAAATAAGGCAAACAACTGGAGTAATAGTGGAGGCTGAAGTGTATGACAACAGAATCATGAACAGTAATAAGAAACAGTTAACCAGAAGGAATGAATGTGTTCAGGAGTTAGATGAAGGGATTGCAGAAGCTCCAGATCCTGAAACACACATGCATCTAAGAGATGAGATATCTGTTAATAATGTTACTGAGTCTACATTATTTAATCCATCAGAACAAAGCAATGGAACTATGCCTAAGGAAGGAACAGTGCATTTACTTTTACAACATCCACTCCCTTTTTTATTACAAGGGAAGAATACACGACAGTCATGCTCAGTAAGCAGAGAGAGGAAAAAGAGAAAAGTATAAAGACGGAAACTGTAGATTCACTGGTATTAAATATATCTGGACATGAATTGAGTAGGAATGAAATGAACATTTTAAGGAGAGGGTTAAGTTTTATACCCTCCTTATGATCACCCTTGAGTGAATTCATGACTGACATAAGGTGTTTTGGAAGGAATCTGACACTAAGGAATATTTTTGGCAATACTGAGACACAAGAACATGAAAATAAAATCATACTCAAAAGACCCAGCACCTTTGTTCCATTAAGCCATCCCACTATAGATGTTTTCATGTGGCTTTGTGAAAAAGAGGTAGAACAATATAGATTGAAAGAAAAAGGACATTTCTATAATCTAAGTTATCATGAAAGGCTAGCATTGAATGAACTTCAAAGAAGGAGGGACATATTGGTGAAAGCAGCAGACAAAGGAGGAGCTGTAATTGTGATGGATTCAGTAAGATATGACAAGATGAAGGAAATGCTAAGTGATATAGCAATTTATCAAAGAATATCAAAGAAGGATGTTAATAAAATAATAGTGAATGTGAATGATGGCATTTATTAAAAGCTAATGAATATAACTATCACAAAAGAATTGTATGATTATTTTTGCACACAGCATCTGAAGATACCTAACATCAATGGATTACCCAAGGTCCACAAGAATTTGATGGATCCACCTTTAAGGCCAATTGTCAATGGAGAAGGATGGGTGACTGAACCCATTTCTATATATGTGGAAAAGGAATTGAAGAGATTGCTACCACATGCAAGAACAGTTGTGAAAGATTCTGAAGGTTTTTTTAAATGTCTTTATGAAAGCACAACAACGAGGAAAACCTATGAAGGTATCATAATGGCAACTCTGGATGTGAATAGCCTGCTTACATCAATACTAAACGAATATGGAATAGAAGCAGTTAAACAATTTGGACTTAAATATAAGACCAATGATAACATAAACTTGATATGTAGTCTTCTAGATGAAATACTGTCTAACAATATCTTTGTGTATGGGAATGAATATTATTGGCAGAAATCTGGAGTGTCCATGGGAACCCCATGCGCCAACAGTTATGCCAACATAGTGTTGGCACAATGGGAGGAAGAATGGTGCTTGGATACCCTCAATAGCTGGAATAACAACATAGTTGTATATAAATGCTTCGTTGATGACATCTTTATTTTATGGGAAGGTGATGAACACTCTCTCAGAAGTTTTGAGTCTTTCCTGGGTAACACCACATCTTTTTTAAGATTTGAATTGAATTTTTCTGATACTACCATCAATTTCCTTGATATCCATCTGACACTGGATTATGTATATGGGATAGATAAGTCTATGCACAGGAAGATAACATGGTATAATCACATGCTCCATAGGACCAGTATGCACCCAAAGCATATTTTTAAAAATATAGCGAAGAATCAAGTGAAACATCTATCAAAACTATGCACTTAAGATGACGCTTTTGAAAAAGAAAAGGAAAGGCTTATTGATAACTTTATGGAAAGAGGATATAATAAAGATAAAAAGCATGAATAGAACATCAGACTTACAAATTGGCAAAGGAAGACCATATTTTTCCCATTGGTTGAGTAAGGAAGAAGATGAGAAGAATAAGAAGGAAAACAAGATGAGATTTTGTCTTACATACAGCAGTGACAATGCATTCATACTAGAGGCCATAAAAAAGAACTGGTCTGTTTAGACTTCAGATGAGAACCTTAGGAGCACTGTAGAGGAGACACTCAGTTTTTCCTTTAAGAATAGGAAGAATCTGAAAAGGCTCTTATGCCATGGGAATCGTCGAAACTTGGACACAGAATATTCGCCCACGAATAAAGTAGGCACCTATAAATGTGGATTTTGTAAAGCATGTCAACATATTAAAATGGATAATTTATTTATACATCCAACATCTAAGAAGGAATACAGGTTCAAAGGGTTTGCGAACTGCAGGAGCAAAAATGTGATTTATAATGCTCAGTGCCAACACTGCCCAGCCTTCTATGTGGAGAAAACAAACAGAATACTCAAGGAGCATATCCTGAGACACTGTCAGGATATTAGAAATCAAGTAAATACGAATACTCTATATGGTAATATTAAAGTTAATAGTCATAAGCGGGCTAGTAGAAACAATACAAGGAGGGGATCTGGCCAACTATACCGAAACTGAGGAAACAAAATGGATTATGAACCTTAGGGTGGACCAGAAACCTGGATTAAATGAATTCTACTGCTCAAACCCATCTTGAAAGGAAGGGCTCTAAAGAAATAATGCACATGCATCAATCCTGTGTTATTTCACTTTAAAAACTGCAAGCTTTTAGCTAACACTAAGTAAATAAAACATGCACTCTGAATGAGAGGTGTGTCCATACACCAAAACTTTATTGGTTGATTGAATGAATGAGCTGCAGGAAGCTCTTTTTAAATGAAAGGAAGCTGCTTTTTTCTTTAGGATTTGATAAAGGTTCAACAACCGAAAGTGCTTATCCAGACAGCAGCAGCAGGATTACATTTTATTTTGTCAATAAAGGAACTGATTTTAACAATTTCAACTATTTTACTTCAGCTTGGGTGGCAGCAGCAGGTTTGCTTTCTACATTTACTTGGTTTCCACGTGTACTGCCTTTGGTGGTGAGCTCAGTGAATCTTTTTGTTTCTGTAAATATCAATTTTGGTGGAGATATACAAAAATTACCTGTCAAGTAACTTGGAGATATATTGAGTCACTGAATATGAACAACTCAAGGAATTCTCATCCAGATGCTGCTTTGAAAAAAGAACTGCAATTGATGACATCTATCTTACAGGAACTATCTTTGAAGATGGATGACTTTAAAAATGACTTAGAAAACGTCAATTAAATTCTCAAAAACTGATTGATACTCTTAAGGAACCATTACAGCAACACCATACAAAAATAACAAATATAGAGACTTCTCTAAATGACATTGAAAGAGACTAAAAGAGGAAGAATCCCAAAAAGAATTTCTGCTTAAACAGAATACATGGCTGCTTAATAAAATAGATGACTTAGAAAACAGGGAAAAGAGAATCATAGGTTCATAGGTTCGTACTAGGCTATCTGCCCTAGGGCATTTATAAGCCTAGCCAGAGTGTGTGTGGCTTTCACCACCCCTTAGGATGAGAATACTATGCCCATTTAGGGTTTAGTTTACTGTGCCTCTGTCTAGTAGTGACACAGAGATGACCCCCAGGGTAAACCTACGATCTCCCATCCACTCGTCAAGATTTCTCTTGAATAGAGTTAGTGAGGGGCTCTGCCTAACATGGATTGGGATTCTGTTCCAGAGTGCATAAGGATCTTTGGTTTGCCTGAAAACACTGAAGGAGAAGACATTATCTCATTCTTAACAACCTGGATTCCTGAATTTTTAAGACTTGAAAGAGGTGCTTTCATTTGGATTTGAAAGGGTGCATAAAACATTGAGGAAACCTGCTTCTAACTTAACAAATACTCCACCTAGATCCATAGTTATACAATTTCTTTCATTTCTGGACAAGGAGCTAATATTAAAATCTGCTTGGAGAAAATCACCCTTAAAATACAATCAAAGTCTGATAAGGTTTTACAATGAGTATTCTTCCAGAATACTAGAACAAAGGAAAAAAGTCTGGGCAATAATAAAACAATTGAAACAAAACAACATTAAAGCACAGCTGGCCTTTCCAGCCAGGATAAAAATATGTTTTGCCAATGAGATGAGAACCTTTAATGACTTAGAAGAAGCTACTATATTCATCAAAAACAACAACATAGTGTCTGTCCTAGAAGAAATGGAATGGAAGGCCCCCCACTCTTAAAAGAATAAAAGAAACAAATCCTTGGACTGATGCTAGAAAGAAGAAACAAAAAAAATGATTCCAAGATAGCTGTCCCAAAATATAACTCTTACAACTACATCTCTCAAAGTATCAACTGATATGGTACATCACTTGTCATCTGTTTTTATTTAAAAAAGGAGGGTTTCTCAAACAACTGAGAAACAGTAATGATTTATTCAGAATGTTCAAAGAGTCCAATAATTCTTCACAAACAAAGGTAGGTCAAGATGGGTTACTATTTACATTATATATAAGCCAAACAAAGCAACATATACTACAAACATAGAAGTTTCTATTCCCCTAATTGAACTCAGTGAATACTTATCTTGTTCATTTCTCATTCATTTTACTTATAATAATTTAAGTAATTAATTAACTAATTCAACAAGGTACCATTCATCAGAGTTCAGACTCAAATGTAACAAATTAACATCATATATAATAGCAGTAACACTAGAGTGTTTTGAAAAAAAAATGCTGTCATGGAGACTAATGCCTTCTTCAGTTAAAGTATGATTTAGAAATGTCATGTATATCCTGGTTAAATAATAGTAGCAAGCTCTTAGTACAAATGTCTTTATTATTCTTTCTAAACTTAGTTAATTTCAATTATGGCAGGTATCATAGCTTTGAGTGCTGTTTCATCAATCCTGATATGGTGTGTGTGGATGCAGCCGTGTCTGGCAGCTAGTACAAATGTCATTATTATTCTGTCTAAACATAGTTAATATCAATTATGGCAGGTATCATAGCTTTGAGTGCTGTTTGATTAAGCCTGACATGGTGTGTGTGGATGCAGCTGTGTTTGGCAACTGTTGTATGTTGCCATTTTCGTCTTCTGAGTGAGAGGTGGGAAGGCTGAAAGAATGTGTTATCTCTTGTTGTGGTGGCTTGTTGGGAGTTTTTTTTTTTTTTTTATCTGTTTGCTCTCCGTTCTTTTCTGGGCTGCTGCCACACTGAAATGGAGGGAATTTATGCTTGAAGTTGCAGTGAAGTGAAGCTTTGCTTCAGGTGCACTGTGAGAATCTCGTATGCAGTATACAGACACACTAACAGAAACTGATGCTCTCAGGTTGCTATGGTAATGGAAACAGAGTGACAATAATGCTTAACGGCTCTGAAGAGCCTCCAAGATGATTCTCGGCAATGAAGTTTTTGGTTTAAAAAAAAAATAATATATATATATATATATATATATATATATATATATATATATATATATATAATAAAAGGGCTGTTTTAAATCACATGTACACATAATGATGGTCTCCCAACACTTTGTTTAGTTCATTAAGCTGATTCTTGATAAAAAAAATAAATAATAATAAGGGCAATTTTATATTTAAAATGTATTTTGGTCCAAAAACATTAAGGACTTACATAAGAGGGGAAGTCTGAGTTATTGTGAAAGACTAAGATCACTTGAGTACCCTTTGGTGTTTGGGGTTGCCAGGAAGTGCTAGAGAGTCATCAGATTTCCTTTGTGAAAATATCTGTGGGAATCGAAGGCGTGTTGAGTGGTTCACTGGCAGAGTGGCCACTGCATTGAACAGGCTGGTAAAATGGAACAGGATAAATATTGGTTTGGATATTTTAAGAACAGCCTGGAAACACACCACATGAACTAGTGAATGGTATTCTGGCAAAACTGGATGGGCATTGTTGCCCATGCTTGAAGTACTAATATGTGTGTATGTAAAGATGGAAATATACTTATAACAAATAAGAAACTAGAAGGGTCTCATTATTTAAAGTCTATGGACTGTATAAACATGCTTGGAAGGAGCTAAAAATAAGCATTACAGCTTGTGGTCTCTCAAATAACTAAGCAACAGCCAAAAAAAAAAAAACACACACACACAATAGTTATGTAATGTATGATTTTAGTAAATCTAGACATAAAATATATAATCGTCATATAAGATGAAGCAGTCTGCTGAATTTAGATATTAAAGACAGGATTTAATAACAATGGGTTTGTGTATAATAACACTACTGTCTTCACTTATCATAAATGACATACACTACATTGAACATCAAGGGGAAGCATGATGATTTTTTTATATAAGTAAATATGCATAACAAGTCATCTAATGCTTTAACTTGAATTGTAGTTTTTGTAACCCATCTTGACCATACATAATACTTAAGTGGTTACCAAGGTAACTAATGTTTTCTACATGACATCACACTGACAAAATAAAAGGAATATGTTGGAGATGTGAGCAAGTACACAATGCAGATTGGAACCACATTTTCTTTGATTGCATTAAAATTGAGCCATTTTGGAATGGTATTAATAGCTTTCTACAAGCTTTATTTAATGAATAAATTAATAAAAATATTACCACCACACCGTAGATGCCACTCCTTAAATAAACCTGATAAGTAAGTCGAAACACAAAAGTTAGGAGGGCACCAAGACAGACGGCAGTTACTTTCATAGACGTTTATCTCACTGACTGAATTTAGTTATGCCTCTCGAATGACTGAATTACCAAATGCTTTTCAGCTCAATGGAATTACAACGCTTTTCCTCTTCGCTCACAAGGCTCACAAGGCATACACAAACAATGTTCATTCTAACGACTTCACCAAGATGTTCAGGCTCTTACTCCACAAAGTAGACAGATGACAGAGCGACTTCTAATTTATATTAGAACTTTATTAACAAATAGAGTAAAATAGGCTAGCACTTTCACCCGTAGGCTTCCTCAGGCCAATAACATTAAACAAATGCTTAGTCTTTATATACACATTATATCCCCCTTCCTCTGATGTCACATCCTGTATAAGTTAGCACAGTTAACGCTATAATTCCTATCTAATTATTGTCTGTTTATATATAAAATCATAACCTCTCTATAAACATGTATTAAGACATCAAATGCATAAAATTTATAAAATAATAAATAGAAAACAATAAAACCATAAAAATGTATAGATACTTGTACCCATTTAAACATATATATTTTTAAGTAAATAAGTGCATGTGCATATTCTGCACTGATCAATTCATTGTATCTCATTTATTTCATTCTATGTATTGAAAACTATATGTATATGAACTATATACAAAAAATCCCAGACTCAGTGAGGCTGCAACAAAGGACAATATCCATGTTCAAATGTATATTATGTATTTTATATTATTTTATAACTTCCTGGCTTTTAATACTGGTTTGATAGGGACCCTATCATTTAACCCAGGTGTATGGTCCGCTCTAAACCTAATTATCCACTTAATCTCATTTTGTTCTGTTTTATTAGATATATCCCCACGTCTGATAGTAGCTTTATTTACCTGGATAACCATAAATCTAAAAACATGTTCTTTTGATGTTTCTTGTACATGTTTTGATAGTGCATTATTACCGGATTCTATCCTTATATTATATAAATGTTCTCTTATCCCTTAGCCTCCGATCTGTCTTGCCCACATAGAATGCAGGACAGCATATACATGTGGCAAGATAGACCACATGGGTTGTATTACACGTGGCTTGTACATGAAATGTATAGCTTCGTTGTGTAGTGGGATGTATAAATATACCTGTTTCATTAATATATGAACAATACCTACATTTGTGGCATGGTTTAGTTTTTAGTTTGTATGTTGACTAACTTCTCCTACTCTATTAGGGCCACACAACATCCTATATAGATTGAAAGTTTGTTTTTGTATAAAAACTTAGGATGGCTACCTATTATTTTAGATATCCTAGGATCTGTCGTTAATATATCCCAGTGCTTCCTATATATATCTTTGATGTTTCTTACATCTTGTGTATAGTATATAGATACTTTAATATCATTCACCATTTGATTTTCACCATCCTTAGAATCTATAACTCCAATATTTCCATTCCTATCTGCAAAATATGGATATGCCCTATTTTCTCTCATAATATCCATATCCATTAAGCCTGCATCTATTTCTTCCAATTTGTATGACCGATCTAAGAATTTCTGTTTTAATTTGTTTATTTCATCCCTGTATCCAGAACTATTTGAATTCAATCGTGAGACTCTCATCGCTTGACCTTTAACTATATTATTAAATATGAATTCCGGATGCATACTAGTTCTATGCAGGAATGAATTCCTACAACAGTTCTTTCTATAAACACCAGTATTAAGGAGCCCATTTGGTAGCCTTTCCACATATACATCTAAGTAAGATATGATTTCTCTGGACGTTACCATCGTAAATTTTAAATAGTGTGTAACTGAATTTACCTTTTCTAAGAAATCAAAAAGCTCCACTTCTTCAGCTCTCCAAATGAGAAAGAGGTCACCCACAAAGCGTGTGTAGAATTGAACTTTCTCTTTAAATTCTATCATTTCAAACAAACACATATCATCCCAATCTGCCATTACCAAGTTGGCGTAGCTATTGGCACAGGAAGTGCCTATAGCTACGCCATCTTGTTGTATATATACTTGGCCATTAAATGTAAATACATTATTGGACAGGACTATTTCCATTAAATCACAAATAACCTCAATATGCTCTTGTGTATAGGTCTCGTCCCTCTGTAAACATCTATGAATACATGCTATTCCCTCTTTATTAGGTATCATAGTGAAGAGGGATTGAACATCTAACGTGGCTAGACAATCTCTTTCACTGTCATAAGTCTTTGAAGTTTCATCATATAACATTATCAAAAACTGTTTTGTATCTCTCAAAATGTGAGTATATTTATTTACCACAGGTCTCAAAAGGGACTCTAGATACAATGATATGGGTTCTGTCATCCATCCCCTACCAGCAACTATAGGTCTCATGGGGGGATCTGTATGGTGTTTATGAATTTTAGGCACTCCTTGTATGCATGGTATAGTTGGATTTTTAATCGAAAAATATCTATATAATTCCTCATTTATTTTACCTTGATTATAAAGTTCTTCCAGTCTTGTCGTAACCCTTTCTATGACTTTATCCACTTTATTTATGTTAATCTTTCTGTAAAATTGCTCATTATTCAACATATTGCACATACTTGTTACATATTTCTCCATATCCATTGCTACTATAGGTCCACCCTTATCGGCTGGCCTATTCATAATACTGGAATCATCCCTTAAAGTTCTAAGCGTTTCTCTTTGTTTGGGTTTTAAGTTTCCATGCCACTTTTTCTTCCTATTCATTTTCTCATGTTCATGTAGCTCTTGTTCGGTCACTTTTTGGAAAATGCATCAATCAATGAATGTAAAATGGGGGTATATGTGCTGGGCTTTCTGAAAGGATGACTCTCTGATGTATTTTTTCCAAATTCTAATTTTAGTTGTAGGTTACGTGTAAATAGTTTTAAATCTACTACGCTCTCTGTAATGTCACTCTTATTGGAGGGAATAAATGTGAGTCCTTTCTCCAATATGTAACATTCATCATTAGATAACTGTCTTTTTGATATATTCCATATTAAGAATTTTTGGTCCCTTGCCACATCTTCTTTAGTGTTGGGCCTACATAATTTGAGTCTGCTGCTCTCTTCCTCTGTCGTCCCCTGCTTGTGGATCAATCTCTCCCCCCTCCACCCCTTTATTTAATGAATCATTTTATTTAACTAAAGCTCTTGTATTATTAAATGTGAACGAAGGTCCTCATTTGAATAGGTCAAACGTATCTACTATGGACTATACTTGCAATTTCAAGGAAGTTTATAACAAGAAGATGGAATACAAACACAATACCAGTTTTGGAAGACTTCTACAGCCTACTGAAGACCACAGCATTATTAGAAATTAAAATTAAAGAACTAAAAATTTATCCAAAGCCATTTATCAACAACCCTTAGGGAAAAGTCTTATCATTGATTGATACTATACAATAATTGATTAGACATTCTGATAATGGATTGGACATACTTATAAAGTAACTGTATACATTAAGATCTGTTATAGTGTCAGGCTAATATAAATAGTGTACATAGTTATTTAAGATGTTGTGTATAAATACTATTGAATTCATTCAAATGTACCTGAAAAATAAAAAAAAAATTGAGAAAAAAAGAATAGAACCCCTACCTATCTACGTACACAGACTACAGAACTCTCTATTTAAGGCAAGTGCCACAACTCAATCCTGACTTGCAGTGTCTCAGACAGCACTTTATAGCTGATGTCATCAGCAGTGTCTGCTGAGGAGAATATGGCAAAAATAATGCCCCACATGCTGGTGTAAAAGGCTCTCTGTAATGTCAAGCAAGTGCGTATACACACACACACACACACACACACACACACACACACACACACACACACACACACACCCTAGTTGACTGCAGTGAGAACAGAACCCTTACCTATTTAAGTACACAGAGTACAGAGGTCAGTAATTTTCACAAGCACCATGGCACAAGTCTGACTTTTACAAGGCTGCAGACCAATTTATACTGGATGACATCAGCACTGGATGTAGGACAGAAGATAAGAGGCCTGCATGAAATGGATGTGTAGGCATGTGCAAGTATCAAATTACCATTAATCTTTGGTATTGGAACAGTAACTGTAGGGTACACACTTTTGCTCTTCTGGCTAGACATGCACACACACACACACACACACACACACACACACACACACACACACACACACACACACGCGCACACACGCACACACACACACACACACACACACACACACACACACACACACACACACATGTACACAGTTGAGTGCATTAATAACAGAACCCCTACCTAAGTACACAGACTGCAGAACTCAGTAATTTATGCAAATGCCATGACACAAGTCTGATTTTTACACAGCTGCAGAACAAGTTATAGTGCATGACATCAGCACTGGATGTGGGAGAGAAGATGATGGGAGGCCTGCATAGGTTCATAGCTTCATAGGTTCCTAGGAGGTTACTAGGCTAATGGCCCAAGGACCTTTACACGCTAAGCCATGTAAAAACCCAACTACCCTTAGTGAGTATAGTTAGATGTTCATTGTTAGCAAAGTGGTTTTGTGATCAGCATTAACTGGTCCTGTCCATGAGGGACATAGGTGCCACCTCTGCTGTGAATTTTTAATCACCCATCCAGTTGTCAAAGTTGTGCTTGAATAGGGTCATTGAGGAGCACTGCTTCACATGTAGTGGCAGCCTAATACAGAGGAGTGGCAGTCACTGGGAGATATATCTGTCTCTCCAGCATGTTCTGTTAATGTCACAGGCTAGGTTGAGATCCCATTCTTGTCCCTTTTGATTTACAGATGTCCAGCAGTTACATTAGGACAGGGTCAAAGACTGCTCTGTAGGCCAGGCCAAGGTCGCCTCTCAGGACCCTGTATGATAGTGAGTACGGTGACAGGGCTTTCAGTCTTTCCATGTATGTCATGCTTTGGAGGCCCTGAATTCGCTTGGTCAGAAGCCTCTGTGATATCTCCAGTTGCTGCAGGTGTCTGGTGAGGTACAGAGAGAAGGGAGCATTGTATTCAACTAGTGGTCTGATAAGGGTCAAGTACAGCACAGTTATGACCTCCAAGATCTTGCTTATTAAATTTAGTGTACTTCTTTGATAATGTATCCAAAGCCTGGATGAAGGAAAATGGGCATACCGCCTGTCTTGATTTAGACAAGCCTTTTGACACAATCCCCAATTCAGGTATCATAAAGAAACTCTCCCATCTGGGGATTAACCCATACATTACTAGATGGGTATCCAACTGACTCACTGACAGAACACACACTGTCAAAGTTGGGGAGTCCACCTCCACCAGTAGACTAGTTACCAGTGGAGTACAACAAGGATCTGTGCTTGGCCCTCTACTATTTGGAAACTATTTCTCTGAAGTCCAGGTAAAAGTAGATTGCATGTGGCTTACCAAGTTTGCAGAGGACTGTCAAATGGGCTCAGTCATACAGAGTTCCCCAACAATGTCAATATATTACAGAAAGGCCTGCCACAGACAGATGATTGGTGCCAAACTCACAGACTGAAATTTAATGCAAGAAAATCCCTCATTGTCCCCTTTGGCAAAAAAGTAGTTCTGCTAATTATGTTATACATAGCACCCCTCTGAGCTCAAACTCAGTGGTGCAAGACTTGGGGACACAGTTTGATAGCAATCTAAACTTCAATCACTATGTGTCCATAGTGATAAGACGCACATTCTACACTGCCCACCTCATAACTAAGGGCATTGCATCCAAGACCAGGGAGGTCATAGCTCTGCTGTATTTGACAAAGCCAATATGGGTTGTGTCAAGAGTGTCGAAGTTCACCTATGTCCTTGTGGATAAGATCCATAATAAATCTTTCCATAGTCTTGCAGATAAGGCTGTCTGGCTTATGGGTTAATAGTGTCCAGGGTCAGTTGATAGATATGTAGACATGTTAAACTGTGAAGATGGTTTTAGTTCTGCATGTTACCAGATTGACATGCATTGCATATCACATGACATTTGACACTAATTTATACAGTGTAGTTGATATATTTGTGAAAAAGTACTGGCTACACCAGGGTTGCACTGCACTGAGTGTGGCAACACATGGCTGCATTGTAAATATGTGATGTATTGTTCAGTTTGTTAAGTTTCCACATGTAGTGTCATGGCATAAAGAGTAAAATGGACAGTAAACAGCAACAATGCATGCTAAATTTGGCTTTGCATAGTGCAGCAGTAAGCAGCAGGTTTGCACATCTGAAATAGACATTTCTATTATTTTCTCTGTTTGTGCATAGTTAAGCAGTGACCAAATGTGAGCCAGATTGCTAAAAGTCTGACAGTTAGTACTGAGTGTATGAAACACACCTGCTGCTTAGCTGACTCTGTAGCAGCAGGTGTAAATGCAGTGATGCATTTCTTTTTGAGCCCAGATGATACTGGGTTTGACTCCAGGTGTATCTAATACTTTTAAATAAACAGTGATAATGCAATTACATCAATTCTTTATAGTACATGTATTGCTGTGTGCTGGCATAGGGCACCAGGTTTAAGTGGCATTGCATGGAGGTAACTGCAGCATTCGAGGGCCACTCACTGTCGCTTGGCATTGGTGTGGGATGCCAAACTGCATGCAAACATAGAAGCCAAAAAGTGAGGGGATCTATTGCTTTTTCTTCTACTTATGTGTGTTGTGTGTGATTCTATTTATGACAAGATTATAGGTGCTAAAATGGGGTAGATTGGAAAGTGGAGAAATGGGGAGCAAACAGGAGGAAGAACAAAGGGAAAGCAGTACAGGAATGTGCACAAGTGAGGTAGAAAATAACCATAATTATCCATTATTTCAACAGTAAAAACTGATAATATATGCAGAATATTAGCTGAATTTCCAGAGAGAGGGGTGACAACAATGTAATCATGTTGTATAGACAATTGGACTGAATCAAGTGTATCAAGAAGACACGTGCAAAATGGAAAGCCACGTACGGGACAATATTTTTTCTGGGACAGGTGCCCAATTTTTTTTTTAATTCAGTAAGAGAAGAATGCTGGGTAAGGGATGTAGGTATGTCTGGGTCAGGTAAGTTGGGTTGGTGAGGAAGCAAATGCAAAGAAACAAGACAAACAAGACAGGAGACATGGATGGTGAGGGACATGAAAGTTTGGGGGATACCATGATTTGGTGAGGGAGGAGACAACAAGACTCATGCCCGTCAAACTTGGAGACAGTGAGAATTGAGTCCTCGCCCACTGAACTGTCATCATTGTCCTCTTACTCCACTGGTGGCTGGAGTGCTTGACGTCTTCTATTCCTATGGACCATGAGGGAGACCAGCCTCTCCATCCAGCATAGGAGTATACCAATGATGTGGTATATGAACCTACTCACCATCCCTGGCAAATCAATGCATGTGATGAAATCCCCACCTCTGCCACTGTTTCCAGAGGGTACCACTGCACCAGCTGCCAGGGCAGTACTACCTGAGGGTACAGATAGTGCAGGGCAGCAGAGGCAGTGCTGCCAGGCTGGGTCCCAGATGTGCTGGGCATCAGTGCTAGAGCCAGTGAAGCAGGGGCAGGCTGAACCACTGGGGCTGGCCTACCTTGCTGTGCTGTGGAGCATTTAGTGATGTGGTACAGATGGATGACATGAAGACATTTTGATGACACATAATAGAAAATAAAAAAGAGAGATAAGGGTTGGGGGTCAGTGAAAAACAAGGGCTAAAATTAGTACCGTCATATGTGCCATACAATGCATTAGCACAATTATACAACTAGTTTATCTGAAATATGACATTTAAGTATACATCCTAACAAATACACACTATAACAACAGATTGCTGACAGTAATCCTTGAAATGTGCATATATATTGCACATATCTGTGTTCCAGTTATACAGATTACAGTGAACAGTAGGGCATTTGTGCCACTTGTATAGAGTTTAATTTAATGTAAATGTTATTAAAGAAATGCAGTATTGTATAGTTCGTGATATCTGAACCCACAGCCTCTGACTAGTCTAATATTTGACTACTAAAGTTGGTTTGTGCTACAGAGTAATACATGCATATTTGCTTTTACAGTTAGGATATGCATGCTCAATTTGCTTCAGCTGTATAAAAATCCCAAAATCTATCTTTAACTTTTAAAGCTACAATAACACTTTTCTTGTGCTGCATATATACCCCTTGCTTCCCTCTGTCTCTCCATTCAAGCAACATGAGCCTGTCTATTGAACTTGCATTAAGTATTAGCTGGGGAAAGAAAAGAAAAGAACAAAAGAGTGGTATGCATACCAGATTCATGGTATTTGAACCCACAACCTCTGAATACAGTCAAATATTTGACTCCTTTCTAACTATTACAAGTACTGTCTTATGATCATACTTACACAGCTGTGTGATGTAAGAAGTCTCAAATTCTTTCAACCATTGGTTGAGGGTATCCCTTTTATGCCTGTGTAGGTCATTAAAATGATGCTTACACTGCTCCCCAGGGTGGGAGTTTCCAGTAGCACTGTATACAGCCTAAGCTAAACTATTCTACACCTCAGACTTGTATTGGGAGCCAGAATAGCCGCCTGCTGAAGCCTGGACTCTTGGACACCTCATCTCTACACTCTAAACTGGGCACCTACCCCTCCAATGCCAGACATGTCTAATATCTGAACTAGAGCAATGGAAACTGATGCTTTCCCTCCAATTCCAGTTATCGTGTTTACTGGTAGTGCGCAAACCTGAGCAGCAATGCCAACCTCATTCATGAAATGTTAAATGGAGTGCAGCAGTGCTAAGCAGGGAGAAAATAAATATTTTAAATTAGAAGGTTAATCTTATATTTGGCCTTAGTTTGAGGGGTGTCTGGTAATGTAGTTTGGAAATATGTATTGAAAATTGGAAGGTAACTGTTAGGTGAGTTTAGTTTGCAGGCATGCACTAGGGGCATAAACGTCATGACCTGACCTGAGACATTTGTTTTTGCTTAATACACTGCTAAAATTGATTTGTAAAGTGTGGGATTCAAACCTAGGCATAAGGGATCATAGGATAATAAGATCATAGTTGATTACTAGGCTATCGACCCGGAGGTCATTTTAAGCCTAGCCGTTTCAACCTAATGTAATGCCATAGAAGTGCTAGTCAATACCCAAGATTTTATTTACAGTAGTGATGACTGTCCATGTGCAGGAGGGTTGTGGGTGCTATCTCCAGTAAGAATGTATGATCCCCTGTCCACTCATCCAGGTTCCTCTTGAACAGTGTCATAGAGGTGCACTTTGTTTCACATGAATTGGTAGCCTGTTCCAAGGAAGTGGCAGTCGCTGGGAGGTAAATCTGTCCCTCCAGCATGTCCTATTTAACTAACAGGCCATATTTAAGTCCCTGGAATGGGTAGCCCTAGACCCATTTGATTTATGGATATGTAGTAAGTTAATTAGGTTTGGATCTTGGATTGCTCTGTAGGCTAGCCATAAGTCTCCCCTAAGAAGTTTATACAATACGGAGTATAGTGACAGGATTTTAGTTGGTCCATGTAAGGCATATGCTGGAGGCCCTTGATCTTCTTTGCTAGATGCCTCTGAGGCTTCTCTCATTGCTACAGGTGCTTTGTACAGTACATGCCGAATGGGGAGTTATACTTAATTATGGGCCGGATAAGTGCTAAGTACAGGGGGGTAAACTGCTAAAAAACGAACCAAGACCAAATAAAGAATCCAAAGCAGCCAAGCTGAAGGCAGGAAACACGCCAGCAAAGGTTCCACTGTTTAATGACAAAAAGCAGGACAAAACGTTGTAACAATTAATTTTTGGATTGTTACAATGTTTTGTCCTGCTTTTTGTCATTAAACAGTGGAACCTTTGCTGGCATGTTTCCTGCCTTCAGCTTGGCTGCTTTGGATTCTTTATTAAGTACAGGGGGGGTTATAACCTCTTTTACTCTTGAAGTGATATCTTTACTAATCAAGTGTGCTATGTGGAAAGCTTTCCTTAGTATGGAGAACACATGGTGGTCGAAGTTAAGAATGCAGTCAACCTGTGATCTCAAGTCCCTTACCACTTCATGGGTACTTAGGGTATTGTTGATTTGAAAGTGTGAAGGGACATTGTTCGTGCCAAAGGGAATGATGATGCATTTCTATGCATTCAGTTTCAGACTGTGACTAGTACACCAGTCATTGAGTTTTGTGAGACCCTCCTGGAGTACACTGACATAATTTGGGGATTCAATGATTGCACTTTGTTTGCAGTGATCTGCAAACTTGGTCATCCAAAACCTCTTAGTTTTGACCTGAATTTCTGAAAAGTATATACCAAACAGTAGGGGGCCCTGCACTGACCCCTGAGGCACTCCTCTGGTAACAGGTCTGCTGGTTGATGTGGAGTCACCCACTTTGATAGTGTGTGTCTGATTTGTGAGCCAGTTAGCAACCCATCTTACAATAAAGGGGGTTTACATTCAGTTTGCTAAGTTTATCGATAATGTCAGATTGAATGTCAGATTGTGTCAAAAACCTTTGCCAAGTTAAGGTATTTTGTATGAACAGATTTGCCCTCATCAATGGCCTTGGTCACACTTTCAAAGAAATCCACCAGATTTAACAAGCAGGATCTGCCCTTCACAAAGCCGAACTGGGTGGGATCCAGCGTTTGGAGGTCACCTATGTCTTTATTTATGAGGTCCACAATGATACATTCCATGGCCTTACAGATAAGGCTGATCAGGCTTATGGGTCTATAATTCCCCGGGTCTGTTGCTAGGCCACCTTTATGGTGGGGAATAACTGTAGCTGTTCTCCATTCCACAAGAACAAAGCCAGTGATTAGTCTATGATTGAAAAGGGTACTTAATGGTGATGCTAGTTTCATGTTTTAGCCTGTTTAGAAGACAGCCTGGGATATCATCTGGTCCCATAGAGGCTGTGTTTTTTGTCTTGGACAGGGCTTTGAGGACCTGCTCTTTGGATATGTAAGGTGTTGGGGAAGTTTGGGGGAGGGCTTGTTGTAAGTTATGAGGGGATAAGGGAGTGAAGTTTTCTCCAAACCTATCTGCTAGCAGGTTTTCTATCTCTGTGGGTCAGTGTGTGTGATACCATTGGCCACGTTCGCCACTCTGGGCAAAACTGAAATCCAAATTGTAGCTTTGCTACAGATCCCCCACCATGCCCCAGGATTCCCACTCCTCTTTTCTTGATACACTGGAAAATATTAGGATTCAACCAAACACCCTAATAATGGGTGATTTCAACTACCCCACCATTAACTGGGAAAACTACTCATGTACCAACTCCTTCACTCAACACTTTCTGAAATTCATAAATTCCAATACCCTGGATTAATTTATCCTCATCCTCACCCCCACTAGGGGCAACAATATCCTAGACCTAGTCACTACTAACATGAGTGACCGGTGCTCTACAACTGAAGTTAACTCCTCGCTGGTCAGATCCGACCATAAGCTAATCACACTAGATATCCACATCCCACCCCCACCCCCCATTAAGGAAACCACTGTAAAAATTTCTCCAAAGCCAAGCTTCATGCTTTTTAAGGCAGAAGTGGCGAACTTCATGACACCCATGCAGAAGGACAATACAGTTATGACTGCTGAATCCTACACAAATGCACTCTATAAGCACTTACACAAGTGCATGGATTGAGCTATTCCTAACAGAACCAAGATGTCATCTTCCAAAAAAAGGAAGCCAATCTGGTGGTCCCCTGCCATAAACAAACTCTACAACAGAAGGAAGAAATTGTTGCAAAAGAGAGTAAAATCCCATGAGTGGAGGAACTCCCTGGTCAGCCTCAGTAAGAAGCTGAGATCCCTCATAAAATCCTCCAAAACTAGCTACGAAAACAAAATCACCACTGATTCTAAGGACAACCACAAAGCATTCTATAGCTATGTCAAGAATCTCAATGGCAACACCCAGATCTGCTCTGAGCTACAGCACAATGGTAAGAAAATTACAGAACCAACTGCTATTGCCAACATCTGGCAGATAGGTTCAGTGCTAACTTTACCCCCCCCTCACTCCCTAAAGGGCCCATGTCTATACCGGAAGAATGCAGAGTCCCTGTAATCACAACTACGTAGGTAAAAACTGCACTCTCTAAAGCCAAGAACATAGCATCCATGGGACCAGACAGCATCCCAGGCTGCATTTTACATGAACTTCAGAACAAACTGGCTCTCCATCTAATCACCATGTTCAATCATAGCCTCACATCAGGCTTTGTGCCCACTGAATGGTGCACAGCAACAGTTATCCCACTCCATAAAGGGGGAGCCACCACTGACCCCTGGAACTATCAACCTATTAGCCTGACAAGCCTAGTCTGTAAGGCTATGGAGCATATCATCATGGACTTATAAACAAAGACATTGGTAACCTCCAAACTCTGGACCCCACTCAGTTCGAGTTTGTAAAAGGAAGATCATGCCTCCTGAACTTTATTGACTTCTTTGAAGCAGTCACCAAAGTCGTAGATGAGGGTAAGGTGGTTCACACAGCCTATCTTGACCTCACCAAGGCTTTGGACACCATCCCCCATTCTGGAATTTTAGACAAACTCAATAAATTAGGTATAAATCCCTACGTCACAAGATGGGTTGCCAACTGGCTCACTAACAGAACCCACATTGTAAAAGTTGCTGACTCCAAATCTGACTTCAAACCAGTGACAAGTGAAGTACCACAGGGTTCAGTCCTGGGTTCTCTCCTGTTTGGTATCTACTTCTCTGAAGTACAGGCTAATACAGAAGGTCTCTGGCTAATGAAGTCTGCAGATGACTACAAACTAGGAGCCATAGTCGAGTCCCCAAATGATGTGGACATCCTACAGAAGGGGCTCACTGAGATAGACACCTGGTGTCAGAGCCTTGGCCTCAAGCTAATTGCCAGAAAGTGCATTGTCATCCCCTTTGGTAAAAACCCTGTACCTATGAACTACCACATAGGTGGCAGTCTACTTAATGCTGAATTTGTGATAAGAGACCTTGGAACCCAGGTGGACAGCAGTCTCTCCTTTGATAATCACATCACTCCAGTAGTCAGGAAATCCTTCTACATGGCACACCTCATCACAAAAGGGTTCTCATCCAGAAAGAAAGGAGTCATTGTTCCCCTCTACTCATCACTCACTAGACCCATTATAGAGTACAATGTCCCTTTTGGGATGTACCTCACAAGACATCTGCAACAGCTGGAAAGGCCACAGAAGTACCTCACAAAGTGGATTACTGGCCTCAAACAGATGCCCTCTGCTGACCATCTCAAAAAACTCCAGCTTTACTCTGTAACATATTGCCTACTCCGAGGTGATCTCTGACTAACATACAAAGCTACGTCAAACCTAGAGCTGTTGGACATGCTAAACCTAAAGAAATCCCAATCCCTCAGAGTTACATGCTCTAGGGACCTAAACCTTGTCACCACAATAAACAGAATATGCTGGAGGGATAGATTCCTGTCCCAGAGACTTCCCATACTCTGGAACAAACTACCCATCTATGTTAAGCAGAGATCCTCATTAGCACTCTTCAAGAAAAATCTTGATGAGTGGATGGGAAATAGGAAATTCACCCCAGGGATCACGTCTGTGGCTCTGCTCAACAGGGGCACAGGGAAATAACTTTCTTGGGTGGCAAAAGCCAAGGGACCTTGTTGGCTAGGCTTACTGAGGCCCTTGGGCCGATAGCCTAGTACCTACCTATGAACCTATGAACCTAATTCTGCACATGCTTGGGTCCTGTCACTCTTCTTATGTGCATTAAGAAGACGTTGAGGCTTGGGTTTTCATTTAAGTAGTTTATTGTATACAAACACATCAGGATGGATAGCAGGAACATTAAACTTAAACAAACTATCTAACTGACTGACTACATACATGCATGCTCTCACTCTGGCTGCTTACTCAAAATGGCACTGTTGCTTGCACATGCTCAATACTTACATGCATGTGCCCACTGACTGGAATGCTTCTTAAAGGTATATCATACACTCTGATTTACATCCTCCCTCTTTACTGAGCTGTCTCATATAAACAATGACATTTCAATAGGCATGCAATTTATACAGACACTAATAAAGAAAAACAACAGTCATGTCCAAGTTGCTGAGTATCTGGAACTAGGTTTCGAGATGCAACCTGATCTCATGACATAATACTTAAGACTGGGTTTAGCAACAGGAACAGTCACTGGGGAATGTTCTGCTTGAGGACTCTTGAGGATTTTCTCAGGAACAGGGATTGCTGTGCGAATGTCCTTTGGAAAAGGAACATTAGACAAGTCACTATGAGAACTAGAGTCTTTGTCACAGGCAAGATGCTGTAATACTGGTTCAGACACTGGTAACAAATGCTTCCGATTTCATCTGAATTCCATTCCTTGTGATTACACAATGTAAGATTTTGACTCTTGACACAAGCTTTTCACAAATCTGATGCAATCAAAATCTTTTGACATCTGCATCCTCACTAGCTCCCCTTTTTTCAATTTACTGAGCAGTTTGCTGGTTTTATCATAGTAAGACTTCTTGGACAAATGCTTCTTCAACAGTTGGGCTTTTACTGCTTTGTTGTTCTTAGCACATGGAACCAATAAATTACTGCTGATTGGTAGTGTGTTTCTGGTTTGTCTCGACATATGTGTCTGGGCAGGTGAACCAAGATGATTATTACGAGGAATGTTTCGGAGATTTAACAAGTTTAGAAAAACATTTGTATTGTCACATCTGGATTTCTCTAACAGCTGTTTTGCACTTTGAACTGCAGGTTCAGCCAAAACATTTGACTGAGGGTATTCAGGACTACTCATAATATGAACAAAGTCCCATGCTTCTGCAAATTTTTTGAACTGCTGAGTTGTAAACTGTGCACAATTGTCAGAAATAACTCTGTGCAGACTACCATGGACAGAAAAATGTTTCTTCAACTTAATAATGGCAGTATTGGAAGTTAGGTTTGGAAGTAGGTCAATCTCGAACCAATTTCAATAAGAGTCTGTTAACACCAAGTAATGTTGACCATTCCACTTAAAGATATCCATGTCTACTGTCAACCAAGGTAGTTCAGAAATATGTCTTAACTGAAGTGATTCTTTTTGTTGTTGTGGCTTTGCACTATTACATACTGAACAAGATGAAAGTACTTTTTCAATATCTCTTGACATAGAAGGCCAAATACTAGACCTCTCACCCATATTTTGGTAGAATCAGTTTCTGGGTGGAATGATGCAAGTTCTTAATTTACTCTTGTTGCAAGGATTTTAGAACAAACACTTTAGGGCCTTTCATGATGATACCATTGTCTGGAAAAAAATATCTCTATATGGAAAATATTGATGCACTTCTACTGGTAAACAAGATTGCTTTGAAAGCCATCCTTGACTGATAAAGTGATTGAGGTTCTGGAGAACTGGATTTGAAGCTGTGTGAGTTCTGAGCTCATGAAGATGTGCGGAAGAAAAATTTCTCACTTCCATGACCACAAAATCAAGTTGCTCATTGTTACATTGTTCTGTGCTTTTTTTCTGGGTGATCTGGATAAGGTATTAGCAAGATAAAGAAGTTTGCCTTTTGTGTAAACAAGATTGAAATTGTACTTCTGCAATTTGAGCATCATTGGTTGCGATCTAGCTGGAGCTGTATGCATAGGCTTTCTCAAAATAGTGCCTAAAGGTTGGTGATCAGTTTTGATCTGGATAAGTCAACCATAAATATAATCATGAAACTTTGAACGTGCAAACACAATTCCCAAAAGCTCTTTCACAATCTAGGCATCCTGCATCTCAGTCTGGGTAAGTGTTCTTGAAGCATAGGCTACTCTTCTACTGTCTTGAAGAATGACTGCACTTAGACCAAACATAGAAGCATCACAGGAAAGAGTGTTTTGTGAACCTCATAGAAGTTGAGAGTTGGTAGACTAGCAATTTTCTGTTTCAGGACATCAAATACTCTTTGGTGCTGTGCTGACCAAGACCAAATTACAGCTTTGCATGTTAGCTCTCATAATGGCAGTGAAAGTTGGCTTAAATCTGGAATGAACATGCCTAGATAGTCAACCATGCCAAGAAAACATTGTAAGGCTTGAACATAGTCTGGATCTGGCATCTCGAGAATTGCTGTTCAGGATCTGGTCATAAGCCTGAACTAGTAAACATGTGACCAACATAAGTAACTTCTCGTAACCTGAATTTGCACTTCTGAAGATTCAGCTTAAGATTCACTTCACATGCTGTTTCAAGAACTTTCTTTAGGTTTCTGTCATGTTCAACTTCACCATTGCCTCCTATTAGAATATCATCTACTATAATAGCACATGGATAGCCTGAAAAAAGTTTGCTCCATTGTACGCTGATAGACTTCAATTGCAAAGTTTATTCCAAATGGCATTCTCAGAAAGCTGTATTTCCCAAATGGCTTACCAAATGTGGTTAACAATGAACATTTGCAGTCAAGCAAAATTTGCCAAAATAAACTCTTTGCATCTAAGACACAAAAAACAGTCATGTTTGGCATGAGAGCAGCAACCTCCTCAACTGTGCACATTGGATGATGAGGCCTTTTTAATGCTTTGTTCAAATCTCTTGGATCAATACATATTCTGATATCATCTGAGCTTTTCTTATGAGCTACTACCATGGAAGATTCCCATTCAGTAGGTTCTTTTACTGTACAAATTACTCCTAGCTGCACCATTCTGTCTAGCTTGGCTTTGACTCTGTACTGTATAGCTGCTGGAACTTTCTGTGCTGGTCTGATAACTTGGCTGACATCTGGGTCTCACTTCATGGAGTACACAACTGGTAGTTTACCTAGTTTGTCTGCAAAAATAGCATACTCAGAAAAAAATGATTTGGTGAAATTTGAGCTGTTATTATGCAGGTTTACATGGTGAATCTCTTAATTAAGTGAAATCATTCCCATTCTCAAACTGTCTCTGAGGCCTAATAATGACTGCAATTGCCTCTTGACTACATAAAACTGCAAGTCATAGCTGTTCCCAGCAGATTAACATGAAATTACTACTGAGCCTTTGAATGAATCTCTTCACCACCATATGCAACAAGTTTCACACACTTTGTTAAATCAAGATGTTCTGTAGCTTTTACTCTAGCAAATGTTTCTGCTGATATAAAATTGCACTTTGAGTCAGTATCTGCTTTGAGCTCTACAGGACTCCTATTAATCCAAACAGTACAAAAGATTTCATTCTTTGCCCACAAATCTACTGTGTTGACTGTTTCACCAAGCACAAACACACCATCAACATAAAAAGTAGGGTCGCAGCTTTCTAATTGATCAGCTTGCCTCTTGGAATGCCCTCTTTTAATAAAAGAATGTGCCTTAGTTGATTTACAAAATCTTTTGAAATGATTCCATTTATTGCAAGAATGACACTGCAGTCCAAAGGCTAAGCACTTTTCTCATTTGGGCTCATGGTTACCACCACAATTACAATAGTTGACTATGAAGCTTGGTGGGGCACATTTTTTTTTACTTTGCTGACTCACCCTTATGCTTCACTGAGCATATCCTGGAATTTGCTGGAAAGACTCGGGGTTTCCCAGGGACTGATACAGGACCTGCAGCAGCTGCCATGTGCTTGGGCCTGTTTCTTTAACTGCATGCTGCATACTATAAACATGAGCTTTGTTACTATGCTTTCCACAACTATTCTCATTTGTAAGCATAGTTGTGTGCTTTTCCATAAGCTTGGATATTTGACAAATCTCAATGGCCTTATTTAAAGTTAAATCACTGTCTCAAAGCAAACTCTTTCTCACTGTATCATTATTAATACCACACACAGCCTGTCTTTTATCAACTCATCTCTCAAATCACTAAATCTGCAAGTTTTAGCCTTTAAAAATAAGGCTGTTACATATGCTGCAAAAGTTTCACCAGGCGTTTGATCCCTTGTGTAAAATAAGTGCCATTCTATTGTAATATTTGTTTGTGGGTTTTTCTAAATTTCTCTAAATTTACATTTTAAGAACTCAGGGTCTTCCTGCATTTCAGCCGGTACCACAGTATGGCAGTCTTCCCCCTCCCCTGCAAACACAGCAGGTGCATACACAAATGAACGCTCTCTTTCATTGGCCTCTGAGCCAGCTAAATTAAGCAGAATAAATAATTTTGTACGTGTCTTTATCAGAAATAGCAGCCTCTATGAAAATATCATATTCCTGCTCAAACACTCTCCAATTTTCTGCAATATTGTTATCAAACACAAGTGGTGCCAGTCTATGAAATCCTTCTGCCATGTCCACAGATTATAATAAAACACAACGCAAAATGGCCCTTGGAATAATGTAAAACATGTAGACACACTAGGTACATGCAATAATATTCAAATGCACAATAAACTCTTTGAAAGACTGTACTCTGTGAAATATGCTTTGAAACAACTGTACTTTGCAAAATATTCTTTGAAATGACTGTACTTTGTGAAATAACTGCATTGTAATACTGTACACACTTGCAAATACTTTGCACATGTCAGATACTTTGAATAGCTTTAGTTAATGCAAAAAAGTAGCACATAGTGAAAAATACAGTTGTTTACCCATTTTCATACATTTTATATGATTTGGATATTGTTACAAATGTTTTCTTTAACTATTTTGAATATTTTTATTAATATGTTACAGTTTTGGACATTTCGTTTAATAAGAAATTTGTTTTGAGCTTTCTGAGTGCTTTGTTTTATATCTGTATCAAAAGAAATAATTTAACCAAGTTTTAGTACCTGGAATTTGTTTCTGACCTGCTTTGGGATTCATCTGAGCAGTAGGGATGATTCACTCCTGTATATCTCCAGCTTTAACCAGTTGTGTCATGGCTGTAACTCTGGATCCCATTCTAATACCATGTCGCTCTTCTTATGTGCATTAAGAACTATTGAGGCTTGCGTGTTCATTTAAATAGTTTATGGTATACAAACACATCAGGATGGATAGCAGGAACATTAAACTTAAGTGAACTAACTGACTGACTACATAAATGCATGCTGTCACTCTGACTGCTCTCTCAAAATGGCACTCTTGCTTCCACATGCTCAGTACATATATGCACATGCCCACTGACTGGAATGCTTCTTAAAGGTATATCACACACTCTGATCTACAGGTCCAACCCTTTAGGTTATTTATGTAGCTGTAAAAGGCCTTATGGTTATCCTTGGCAGTACTTACTAGGTTTCTGTCAAAGGAGCTGTTGGAAGATTTGACAAGTTACCTTTTTTGCCTGTTGAGGCTGAGGAATGTGCTTTTCCATTATCGGGACTTTGCCTTTGTTTTCTTGCACAGCAACATTTTGCATTTATTGTACAATTTGTTGATGCAGGATGTCCACCATGCCAACTTTTTTTTTTGCTTGGGGCTCTGGCTTTGATTGTTTCAGGGACAGCTGAGTATACACTTATGCAAGTGATTGTACAGGGCTTTAGTGTAAACTTCAGTGTAGTTACCACTTTTAGCTTGGGATGAGGCTTAGAAAGTGTTTATACCTTCACATAAGAGGGTATAGTTTGCTTTGGTAAAGTTTTTTAGTCTAATTTTACCCTTCATGAGTTCTGGTGTTAGTGTCATTTCAAAGGTGACTAATCCAGAATCTAGAAAACTTACTTAGTTCCCTTTCTAATCAACTACCCCAAGAAACCATTATACTTGGGGATTTCAACATTGACTGGACAACCTGTTCATCCCAGCAGCCCACTAACCACATTAATCTCTATGGTTTCTCACAATTAATATCAACTCCAACTAGAATCCATAAACCAAATAAGAAAGAAACAATTTTGGACTGGATCCTTATTAATAACCACCCAAGCAGCTATACCCCAGGAACCCTTCCTGATAGTATTAGTGATCATATACTTACATATGTCATTAGGAAAAAATTAAATATTCCAAATGCTCATAAAATTAGGACATCCCGCTCAAAAATATTTTTCAACCCTGATAACTTCCTTACTGAATTGCAGGCATGTGACTGGTCGCCATTGACACATCTTGAACTTAATGAAGCGGTTAACTATTTTAACACAAACTTTCTGCAAATCCTTGATTATCATGCTCCTTTACGCTCTACTAGGATAAAAGCTAGGACTGCCCCATGGCTAACTAAGCAAACTAAAGAAAAGATGATCCTCAGAAATAAAATATGGGCTAAATGGAGAGCTACCAAACATCCATCAGATCACCTCCTCTTCAAACAATTAAGAAATGCCACCAAGAAAGATACTCTTAGAGATAAAAAAGAATTTTATCTTCATCTTCAACAAACTAGTCAAAAACCCCCTCAAAAGTTCTGGTCAGGTGTTACTAAACTTCTGAAACCAGGGCATTCACCTACTCCTATCCCTTCAGGCTTTAACCTTAACAATTCGACCCTGATCCCAGATGCCTTTAATAAGTACTTTACAGAAGCCATTCAAACTCTAGCTAATTCATTACCCACATCTTCTGCATTCTCACCAAATATCTCTGAAGACTCTTCTAATGCCTTTCAGATTCAACCTGTCACTTCATCTATTATTTATAAGCTTCTCAACAAACTCAAACCATGTAACCCTTCTGCTGACCAACTCCCATCTGAATACTTACAAATTGCTGCAAAAGTTATTAATCACCCCATATCCATACTGATTAATAGGACTATCTCTGAAGGAGTGATCCCCACCATATGGAAAATATCGCATATAATTCCTCTACATAAAGGGGGCTCTTCTACTGAGCTCTCCAACTTTAAGCCCTATTGCTTTACTCTCCCCATTAGCTAAAATTATGGAAAGATGTATACACAAACAATTTCTCAACTACCTTCTTCAAAACAAACTTCTAGCTGACTGTCAACATGGTTTCAAGCCTTTCCATAGTACTACAACTGCCCTCCTTTCCTTCTCTGACTCCATAAATAATAATCGAAACAATAATTGTTTCTCCTCCGCTCTATTCATAGACCTATCAAAAGCCTTTGATATGGTTAACCATAATATACTTCTTCACAAACTCAATCTCTTTTCTCTTAGCTCACACTCTCTACAGTGGTTTAGGAGCTATCTCAATAACAGGCAACAAGCAGTGTTTTGGGATAACAACCTATCATCCTTAACCCCAGTAAATATTGGTGTTCCACAAGGATCAATCTTAGGTCCCCTTCTTTTCTCATTATTTATTAATGACCTACACATTAATGTGCCACAAGCTACTTGTATTCAATATGCTGATGACTCTACTTTGATCTGCACTGCTAAAAATGTTTCCTCCCTTCAGTCCATCACCCAAACAGTTTTCCAAAACGTTGAAAAATGGTTTATGCAACACTGCCTCCTCCTTAACCCCGAAAAAACTAAGCTTCTTCTCTTTACTCCTACCAATACATCTCCCACACCATTTTTCACTATCTCCTCAAATAATTCTACCTGTATTAACCCTGATATAACCACTCGACTGTTAGGTGTAACCATTGACAACCGTCAACTTTGATGACCATATTAACTCTACTATTAAAGCTGTAAATAAAAAAGTTGGGCTGCTCTACAGAATTAAACCCTTCCTTTCCCCAGTAGCGAGAAAAACCATTGCTCAAACTCACCTGAGCTCCACCCTCTTTTATGCCTCAGCTTTATACACTAACTTATCTAAAAACAACATTTCCAAACTCTCTACCTGCTATCACAGTATAGCAAGATTCATTACTGCTACTCCCCTCAAAACTCACCACTGTCTCAACCTCAAACAACTAAATTGGCTAGAGCTAAATAACCACTTACTCTACCAACAATTACTCATCATTCATAAGACACTTTACTACCCTGATGATACTCCTAGCCTGACAAAACTAATTTCACCTTATAAAAACCTAGCCACACTTCGCTCTGCCAATAAACTACTAGTATCTGTTACTAAATCACACAATAAAGCTGGTGACGCATTATTTTCAAATTCCATAGGTAAAAACTGGAATCAACTCCCTCAAGAATTAACTAATCAAGACTCTACTACTCTTTTCAAAAAACATATCAAAGAACATCTTAAAACTCAATGGTTATGTCCTTGTACTAACCCCGACTGAAAACATGTCTCCATACACCTAATCTTCCTCCCCTTCCCTTACTGAGATCCTAACTTACACTTTCAATTGCTGAGAGTCACTTCTTAGAACTATGCCTTACTAATAATCTTTTTGTAACGTATTCCTACATTGTTTCCTTCTGTTTTATTAGTCTAACTATAGTACCATGCTTTTATTTATTTTCTTATTTTATTTCTACTTTTAATGTATTTTTAGATTCTGTTTGCAATTTCTCTTTTTTCAACTTGTATATTTTTTGTGCAAATTAATTTTTTTGTGATATATAATTGTTGCTTGCCTGTTCTGGAGCTTTTCTCCCCGGGCCACTACTGTAAACGGATATATGTCCAGCTTGACTAGCCCGGTCAACAAATGTAAAATAAATAAATAAATAAAAAATTTGTGGTCAGCTTTAGCTTATGAGGGTCCATCAGTGCACCTGTTTGACATGTTGGTGTATTTGCATGGTGCCCAACAGACTACATTGACTGTATCTGTTTTAAATTATTGGCTGTCTGAGTCCTGTCTGCAGGAGTTGGGGAACCTTGCTAACCATGGCACAATGCCGCTAAGCAGAGTTGCATGATGGAAAGTAAAAATTACAACAATATATTATTTCTGACCTTTGCACTTTTACAAACACCCTAGCTGCAGGTATTGTGCAGGTGTTCTGTCTGCTTCCTAGGTGGGCCATTAGCCCAGATTTGCATACTGCTAAGATTCGCACAAACAAGATAAGCACAGCCAAACCTGACATTCATTTTCTCCATTTCCATTGTTTGTACTAAGCTGCAAACTGCGCAAAACACAGGCCAAAAAAATGGAAACTGAAGAAACTGAGGAAAAGCAATCTATGGCACTACAAAATGTTAGTACACATAAAATATTTGTACATAGGTCTGGATTTGAACTCTCACTCCAATGAAACTTCAGAACACAGTAAGGGTGCCTTATCCCTCTTTGCCATACAAAGACATTTGCAGCAGGAAACTGAAATTATGCTGCAAGCAACCAACTGCAACATCATCTACAGTACCATATAACAGTTATTTGTACATGTATTAATTTTGGATGCAGTGCACTGAGTGATCACACAACCATTTATGAGTATTGCTTGCAAATATGCACCTCTGTATTACCTATCTCTGTTTGTTGCTCATGCTTGTCTTACCGGACCAGTAATCTCAGACATGCAGTCTGTAAGCCATTCTATATCATTGCCCTTAAAATGTGTGAGGATATGAAATGGCACTACTGTAATATATGGTTACCAACAAATGAAGGAGAGGTTGGATGTTAATGAACAGAACCTGTGAATTGTGTGCTGCTTACTTACATTTCCAGCAATGACAAAATTCTTTCTAACATTTTGTAAGTCTAACCTGACACACCCACTGGATGTAGAGCAATCTGTATTGCTGTTGTGTTTTCCTTCTCCCTACCAGTAATCATTCACAGTTGCAATCCATTAAAAACAAACATTGACTGATGGCATGTCTGCACTATAGTTACATCTGCTACATGGACCCAAGTATTTGGGATTCAGCAATTCTAATGAGTTCACACCTGATTTGCATCTTCACCATGCTGACAGCCCTAAATCTACACCATCCAAAGGAAACCATGTAGCTATGGAATCTTAAGGCAAGGAGTCGCGTTTATGTGGAGAACACAGAAGAGAGGCTATTACTTTGTGATATATCTGCACTGAAGATTATTGAACTTAAGAAGTCATGCTTGCATTTTTCAGCTATATACTGCATATGTTGAAATGTCATTAGAAAAATATTTTAATTAGCAAATGCTACACATTTATCTCTATGCATTAGTTAGAAATGTACTGATGGCATGGGCATGTTTGTCAGGGCATTTCATGGGTATAAATGTTTGGCAATACTCAAAATGGAATGTTCTATGTTAAATCTGTGGACATGTTTCAGGGACATTTCATTTCATAGCACTTTTAGCATTTCAGTGATGGTTTGTTAGCAAAAATGTGTCATTTGCCTGTTCTTTTGGGGGTAGGGGAGCAAACCTGCATTTCTGTTATGGCACAAATAAGGATATGTTGCTATTGTTGCTCTTCATTTTTTTGCATCCAGCCAGTTGTTCATATTTCAGATCTCTAGACTGTTTTATGTTTCTCTGGTGGGTAATACTGAAATGCTACCTTTTCTGTTTTATCTGGGAACAGTTATTTTTCAGTTATGTGATACTTATATGAATTAACCTTCTGTTGTCTTTTAGGACATCTAGGACTATGGCACCCTGGCATCTCAATCCCCAAAAAACACCCTTCAGTGGCCCTGAGAATCAGGTCATTGTGGAACAAACAGAGAGAGGTAAGACAGAGCTGCATATTTGCAAGCAATACTCATAAATGGTTGTGTGATCACTCAGTGCATTACATCCAAAATTAATACATATACAAATAACTGTTATATGGTTTCATAGTACTGTAGATGATGTTGCAGTTGGTTGCATGCAACATGATTTCAGTTCTTTGCTGCTTTTAGGCAACAGGGTGCCTTTCTGCTTAAGAGGGTTGTTGATATATATCAGGCTGAATGCAAATTTGGCAGCAGATAATTGCAGATGTCAATACAGTAAGCAGCCAGAACAGGACATATGATCAGGTGTGCTAAGGGCCGCTGACATCATGTCATCTACATTGAGGAGAGCAGCTGGAGTGGTCTGTGATCAGACTGGGTACCTGGAGGCCTGCTACATCACCACCATTAACAGCAAATGAAGAGTTCCTGTCCACTGTCAGGGATCCAGACAACCTCCCAGGAAAGTGCAGAACAGCATGTCCTTTACATTGGTGCTACTGTTTCAGGGAAAGCAAGTATGTCCCAGGAGAAGCTTTCAGGTAGGCTTTTGTATCTCAATTGTTAAATACTGTTGTATAGTAAAATATTTACATCAATACATTAGTTCTGTTTAGCAATAAATTGGTTGGGGGATTGAAGATTGCTACAGTTAACAACACATTCTGATTGATTACGAATGGGGCTTAAGTTGAGCTTGTCTTCCAGTTTCTTGCTGAAAGTATAGTTAATGGACATATAAAGGACAAATTGTTTACCCCATGTGTTACTGTTAATTATGATGATGTTATCCTTATGTTTTGCTTGACTTCTTCCAGGACCATCCAGCATAGGGAGCATACCACCATCTGTACATGGTAAGCCAAACATTTTTATGTCAGTACTGATGAGCTGTTCAAATAAATATTTTAATGTGTGATGTTAATGTCAGGAGTGTTGTGTGCATTGCTGTACTCTCTGTAATAGTGGCACCACTGTTAGTTTGTTAGCATATATTGAGCTATAGTAGTGTCAGTATAAATTTTTCCTGTATTTGTTGCTTATTATCACAGGTGATAATGACAGTGGAAGTGTGAGCCTTCTACCACCTAATGTCAGAGTATCATCAGACTCTGATAATGATGTTGGCCAAACAGAGGCACAGTTGGGGGTGCAGAGCTTGAATCTGACACAAAGGTAGACATACACCCATCCCCTGAAATTCCATCAGGCACAGCCAGTAGGCCTGCGTCTATTCATTCTAGTGAGCCCTCGGATATTAGACAGGTGGAGGACAAGACAATCAAGCAGAGAAGTGTGGTTACTACAGATCAGTGCCTGTTGACTCTGGCTGTAGCTAAAGTGTGGATAAGGAGTCACACAGGAGGGTTGTTAGTTGTACTTGGACAAGGTCTGCTGTCCATCCTCCACCTGATCTAGGTGTCTCTTCCCATGCCACTTAATGTATGTTTAGGGTTGTCATGGAGGCAGGCATGTTTTCATAGGTCCTCCAGAGAAATGCTTAGAGTTGTAGATGTGGCACAAGCTGACATGCATTGACTGACTTCTCCATGCTGCCAATTCAATGGACCAGATGATAGACATGCTGGAATGGGTGGTCTCTGTGCTGGAATGTCTGCTAGGAGGGGGATGGTATCCTCGTGGGCATAGGTCAGCCACATCTCCTGCTGTTAGCCAATGTGGCCATGCCTGATCATGCTCCCATAGTGGTAGTATTTCCACAATTCCATCAGTGGTTGAACTGTCCTCAGCCATACTTCTCAACCTCTTACAGCAAGAAATCTATTAATAAATGTGGGACAAAGGCGCGAAAATAGGGACAATTTTTAAATATTGCTCTTACAAACTTAGAAAGTTGATAGAATAACAAGTTTTGCATTAGCACAAATTTTCTGAAGAGTATGAAGTATGAAACTCAAATGTCTGTGATTATTTTCTAACCTCAGTCTTTAATTATTTGCCACTGTTTGCCAAAAAAACACAATTTTATGAACAACGGACCAAAAATATAAGGCAAAAATCTGGACATTCTGCAAAAATCTGTACAGTTGAGAGGTATCCTCACCCAGATGTGGCAGGTCATGGGGTCATGGTCCTGGGCATCCATATGAGGGGAGCTTGTCCAGCAGACATCAGTCACGTTCTAGTAGCAGTATATCTGACCCTGAGCATAAGCATGCCAGAACAACTCCTAGCAGAGCCAATTCTCGTGGTGGGGTACGACAGTGATGAACTGCCACCTCTACCATACACGGTTCACACCTGTCCAACATAGCAAGATGGAGAGCTAGCACAGAGCTTGGCTGTGTTCATGAAGACACTCTCACACCAATTTCACCTGGAGAACCCATACAGACACACACACAACAGTTACATGGTTCAGCCATGAAGTTTGTCTCACTGTCTGTTTGATACTTTATCCAAATGTCTGTCTGCTTCTCTTACTCACACACACACTCACCAACCTTTTGTGTCAGCCTAGGCTTCCTGTCACTCCTCCCAACAACACCCTGTGCAAGTGATAACTGTGCCATATCCCTGTTTTCTATCATTTGGATTTAGGGATACATAAGCTTTGTGTCTGAAACTCAGGGTGCATAGCTGACTTAATGCTTAGTATATCTGCATTTGCGATGTTAAATTGGTAATTATACCTTTGAATTATATTGGTCTTAGAAAGTTAGACAGTTGACAGCATTGAACTTTTTTTCTATAATTACTGTTAATGATCTTCTAAAGGTTGTGAAGTCTGAAACTGAAATGTGCATCATTACTTTCAAACTTCTATCTGTAATGATTTCCCAGTACATATGTGTGGTGCTAAACTGAGAGCATGAAGTGACCATCACTACTTTTGAGAGGTATGACTGTTTGAATCTTTGATGCCTGAGACCTACTACTTAATAATGGACACATATAAGTCAAAGAAGTCTCTGCTGTCACATGTTAAGGTAATTTCTGTGCAAATCACCCACCTTTTACTTGCTTACACTACCACGATACAACATGCAAGGATGTGGCATTCATTCATATTATTACAAAATACACTCCAGTATCAACACTTTCCTTGTAAATCCAGCAGTTGCCAATAGTTGTAGTTCAGGGCTTAGTCTGTCTGATGTAAGCAGTACACAGTCATTACATCAGTAGGTAAAGGTTGTGAGCATTGCCTGGCATCAATGTTACTATATGTGTATGCATAGGACGAAGGTTTTAGGCTTTTAAGTGGTGAGTGAGTATGCTATGAGTTGTCTCTTAGCCAATGCAATGACATATTGAGCATGCCTATGTCTGCCTGTACCCACAGCAGCTGCTGGTTCCAGTTTGTAAACAACTTAAGGTGTCAGACCCTGTACCCCAGTATTTGTATCTATTGCCAAAGATACATAAACATCCTACCTGTCCTCTGGGATGGCCTATAGTATCTGAAAGGGGTTCACTAACTGAGCCCTTATCAGCCTCCCTAATTGACTTTTTGCAACCTTTGTTACCTATGATTTGGTCTAGAATAAAAGATAGAGCACAATTTCTTAATATTATTCAAGATACACAATTGGCTCCTGCGTGGTATTTGTGTACACTTGACATCACCTCCCTATATACCAGCATTCCACACTGGGCAGGTCTACAGGCCATTCAATTTTGGCTTGAAAAATCGGAATTATACACTCCTGGGTTTAATATATTTCTTGTGTGTTTAACTGAACACGTGTTGTCAAGAAATGTTTTTTACTTTCATGGGAGGTCATATTGGCAGGTTCGTGGTACGGCGATGGGAGCATCTTTTGCTCCATTCTATGCCAATTTGTTTATGGGTGTTTTGGAGGAACAACTGATATATGATTGCAGTCATAATCTATTTTTGGATCAGTTAGATATCTGGAGATGTTATTTGGATGATTGTTGGATGGTGTGGTGGGGTGATAAATAGTATGTGGAAGAATTTATACAATACCGTAACGAAAATAAGTGGAGTATTCAATTTACTCTTCATATTGAAACCAACAATTGGCGGCCATGGTGGTGCAGCAGTTTGTGTTGCTGCCTCACAGCAAGAGGTTCTCTGGTTCGATCCTTGGCTGGGTTGCCTTCTGTGTGGAGTCTTCTTGTCCTCCCTGTGGTTGCATGAGTTTCCTCCGGGTGCTCCAGTTTCCTCCCACATCCCAAAGACATGCTGTAGGTGGATTGGACACTCTAAATTGGCCCTAGGTGTGAGTGTGTGTGTGTGCCTTCTGTGGAAGGTTGGGCGCCAGGCTAGCAACTTGACACTGTAAAACTCCACTGCCAATCATGAGCGGACATGTGATCTGCTGTGGCGACCCCTAACCGGGAAAAAGCCGAAAGAAGAAGAAGAAGATTGAATACCAACAAATAACATTTCTGGATGGGATTATAACTAGGCAGGTGGACCATACACTGGAAACACAAGTATATAGGACATTTCCAGAGTATAACACTCTGTTACCTGCCTCCAGCCATCACCCTCGCCACATCATCAACAATATTCCGAAGTCAAAATATTTACATATTAAATGTATATGTTCCTCTGAACAAACCCTTAAAGCATGCCAAAATGATCTAACTAAGAGATCTCTCATGAGGGGTTATCATCAGGACTGTATTTCTCGGGCACAAAATCAGGTTAACAAACAAGACATATGTCAACTATTACAATATAAAGACAGAACTAATGAGGCCAGTATATACACTTCACAACCCATCAGGTTCGTCACTACTTTTGGAAATAACACCTACAGATTTAAAAATATTATCAACAGCCTCTGGGACATTTTGCTAGCCCATGACAAATTGGGTGAACTGCCTAGTTCAAGATGTTTATTTTCTTACCGTCGAGGGAGAACTATTAATTCACATCTAACCCATTATAAACATTACACTGTATCTACCAGTCAGCAGAGAACTTTATCTGGTGATATATTATTAGGATGTCTTGCTTGTGGACATTTCCGTGCATGTGCACATGTACCTCGAACTAAGGAATTCACTATCAGTAACACGCCAAAAGTTTATGATATAAGATGTTTTGGAAACTGTAGTAGTGATTGGATTGCCTGTTTGGCTACTTGCTTCTGCTCCTCTTTTTATGTTGGACAAACATCCAGACCCCTCAGATATAGAATCAGTGAACATTTAAGTGACATTAGAAACAAAAGTGTTTCCAATGCCCTTTATAAACACACTCTAACACACAAAACTGCAAAATTCACTTTCATTGTTATAGATAAAAATTCAAAGAAATAGGTCATGTAAAGCTGGATGGCATTCCATACTAAACCACAAGGAGTCATCTTGGATTATCAGGCTAGGAGCTCTATTTAAACCTGGCCTGAATTAGCTAGGTTAATTTTGGTTGGAACCAATTATTGGTTGTTTCTAATTAAGTCTCCATGATTTTGGGTATATAAAATATGTGGAAATATATGTCTGTTTGATAACTTTGATGCACTGAAGAAGGCTATATTTTCTATATAAACCGGTTTGCAACAATAAATTTTAGTAATTTTCATCTTCCCCTTGTGCTGGATCCTTTTTTGGATTTATATCCATCTCTGACTCCTCACCTGCATGTGGTTGTGGTGACCCTGCCATTGGTGGTGGGATGTGTGCCCCTTCCCCTTGTTGATCCTGCTGAAGCTGTTTTCTCAGGATGATGTTGTTTAGCATTTCACATACTGTGAATATTTCAATACACGTACATAGATTGTACTGCAGGGTTTCCCAGATGTATCTAGGTACTGGAACCATGACTTCAGCAGCCCAGATATGTGCTCTGTGAAATTTCTGGTTTGAGCGTGCACCTCATTATGGCATTCTTCAGCAGACATGTGTGCATTTCTGATGGGTGTCATCTGCCATGGTTCCAGTGCATAACCTGCATTCCCCAGTAAATGACCATGTGGCATATCCCACTAGTGAACATCTGATACAGTTGGGAAGTGTGCCAGATATGTGAGTTGTGTTAACTGCCTGGGTTGCCAGCACACACATTCAAAATGATTCTCTTGGCATTACACATGCCTTGGCAGTTATTAGAGTGGAAGCCCTTTCTATTTATGTAGAGCCTTCTCTGTTCCCCAGGTGGTGCCTTAATTTCTACATGTGTGCAATTTATGGCACCCACTACATCAGGGAGGCATGCTACATGGTAGAACTCCTGCATACTTCTGGCCCTATCCTCAGGTGTACAGGGAAAGTATATGTGGTTACTAGCATGTTGGAACATAGCATTCAGGAAATGATGGAGGATCCTGGATGGTGATGCCTGTGACACCCCCAGCATGTCCCTTGTTGGCCACTGAAAGGTACCTGTAGCTAAAATTCTAAGTGCTACACATACCTTTGTCTTCAATGGGATGGGTTCCCTTCAGTTTGCCCTGGCTCTGAGTTGAGGATGACACAGGTTGCAGAGTTCCTGTAGTGTGTCTCTATCCACCCTGTAGCACTCTACAATTTCTACATCATGTAGATTGTGATAATTTAACCAGTGTCTATAAACTCTTCTCCTTCTTGGCCTTGGTCTAGTAGCAGCAGCAGCACAGCCTGTTGCACATACACATGAATTAGAGCAACAGCAGTCCCTAACATTGTTTTTGTGTAGACTGCTTTCCATGGCTGTATTCCAATAAGTTTTGAATTCACAGGGAAAACCAGCACTGACATAATAAACACCAAAACCAGCACAACTCAAAAAAACAAATATATATATATATATATATATATATATATATATATATATATATATATATATATATATATTGAGCAAAGAGGGAACAGGGAAGGCTGTGAAAATTCTTTATTACAGCTCACATACACCACTAGTACTTCAGCATTTCACCTTCAATGGATAAATGTGCAATAAGACAGCCATACTTTTATACACATAAAACCCCAATTAATCAATTATACCCTTAAAGTGAAAACAAGTTTTTCAAACATTTTTATATGTATACAACTTATAAACTTGCAAATATATGAATTTATAAATACTAAAGTGCAAAAATATTGTCAATATTCATTTACATATACATATTACAATAAACTTTTTAACAGTTTACAATTCTACAACACAAATCTTATAAACATAGTCACCACATTTTATTTTAAAGTCTAAACACTAAAAACAGACTTATTTAGTTCACCAAATTGACCTCAAGATTAAGACCCCTGGGGAATAGTGTTCTATAATTCAAAATGAATTTACTTTCCAGAACCAACAGTTTCCTGACAATATCACCCCCCCCCCCCCATTTAAAAGAGGACACTAAAGAAAAAAGAAGATAAATTTCCTTTATGTATGTTAATAAAATGTTCCACAACTGGGCTCCTCATGTTGACATTCCAAATGCCCTTTAAATGTTCCATAATCCTCACTTTTACACCTCTCTTAGTTTGTCCTATATACCACTTATTCTCAATAAATCCACAACCCACTGCATAGACTACCCCACAAAAATTGCAATTAAATCTGCCCTTACACACATATGTTTTGCCATTAATAAATTCACTTGAAATATCTCTAATATATCTACATACCTTACAGTGACCACAGGCATACATGCCCAAAGACTCAGGTGAGCCACCAAATTAACCCATGTTCAATAATTCCTTCAAATTGGCATATTGTCTATAGGAAAACCTAACAAACCTGGGAAACAACTTACCTACATTTATATCCTCACAAACAACATGCCATAAATCTAAAATAATCTTCCTCATGGTTTCAGAAAAACCTGAGAACTTGGAAACAAAAAAAGATTTCTCTTTTATCAGAGTCATCATCAATGATCTCATTCATATGTCTCCCTTTTCTACATTTTCCAACCAAAACGTCATCCAAGGCATGTTAGGTCAGTTTCACTATAACCTCTCACAGAGAGCCTGTTTTGAATTTCCCAGGTTTGCCCGAAGTGATTACAGCAAAGCCCGAGTGATTAAACAAAGCCAACCATGGGTAAATCTTCAATAAACCACACACAGGATTCTCTTATTGCTATTATACAATTACATTATTGAAGAAAAAATTGACTTACTTTTCTTAAATGTCTGTATAACAGTGCTGTGGTGGTCTTCCACAATGTTTCCGGATTCTGCTTTTTGATGATGTACTGCGCATGCATATGGGACTTGCGTTCCAAGGCTCATGCAGTACATCACTGATTTAGCAAGGAAGTAATGGAGAAAGAATGATCTCCACTGCTGTTTTTTTTTTTTTTTTTTTTTTTGAAAGGAAAAAAGTGTAACCTCCTGACAGTTTAGCAGTACCTTTAAAGTATTATTAGGGCTCTGTATCTTTCAGGTGAGGTGATTAAAGCACCTTCAGAACCATAGTGTTCTGACTGATAGTGGTTTAAAAAGAGATTACAGTGTATGCTTCATATATGTGAAATATTTTAAAGAGACAGTGTAGGCTTTGCTCCATTTACATCAAATATGTATTATTTTCTTTTTAACAGTAATTTATGGGACCTACAGGAATGGTCCTTTTAGCTTACATGAGTTTTACAAAAATAGTTTTCCTTTCCTGTTACAATAATTTTGTAGAACACAGTTCTGTTTAGAGAGCTTCCTCCTGCTTTGAGTTATGGTAATGTATTGTCTGCACCAAAATATTCACATCAGCATGCGTGACTCAAGTTCATAACAAACTGAACATCTGTGTGGCCTATTGGGTTAGTGCAGTAGGCTGTAGCTGAAGTGGATAGCTCTGAAATTAATGATTTGATATTTATACAGCTGGCTATCAGCAGATGGATGAGTATGTCTTTATCAAGTAATTCCTATTTAGTATAAAATATTTTTTTTGTATGTTGCAAGGGAATGACTAATTTAAATAGTATATAGGTGTTCTGTGTCTTGGTGTGTCAGCTTTAAACAGAGGAGACCTGATGAAAAAAATATACTGACAGATCATTTATCATACAAATCTGTATGAAGTGATATTTTACATTTCAGCAGTGGACCAATGTCTTTCTGACTCATTGCTTGTAAACTTTTAGCTATTTCATGATTCCACTCCTGCATTGCTTTACTCACTCAAAACATTTTATTTATGCTATATTTTTTCTATAGGACATTTTTTTATATATGGGCACTTGAGATGGGGTGATTAGATGGCTGGGTGTGGGTAATGCCAAACATCGTAGCTTGCAAACACCTTCTGCGTCTAGAAGATTGTTGATTTTAAGGGTTCAGTTCTTGGATTGTGTTTTCTATATATGGATAAGAAAGTGTGGCCGCTCAATGATATTTTAGCAGCCAGACCTTTTCTGTTGGTATATGGTTGATTTCCAATGGGCACCCTGCCTGGGCTGACCAATCAGCATGCTTCTTTTAGAATGTTAATGGCCAGTCATGATATAATTAGCAATACATTCCACTACAGTGACCATCCCATGGTTACTAACAGTATTGTTACTCTACCCATTATTACTAAAGTAATATCCAAAATTTTTGCTGATTTCTTACATAATGTTCCTATACCTATGCATATTTCTTTCTCTATATTTCAAATAATGTCATACCTCATAATATTTCAGTTTATACTCTCTCTTCTTCTGTTAATATTCTTGTATCTTCTAATATAAACACATCCATATCAAGTGCTGTGCACAATTTTAATACCCCTATTCCTCTTTTTTGTATTCTTTATGCTATTTACATTTATTGCTAAATTCCTCAGTTTTAAATTTAATTATTTTCTATTTGTTGTGTTTATATTCTCCTACTTATTAACCTTCTCCTCATGAATTTTTTTCAGTTTTACTATATTCCAAATCAACTCTTTTCTTCACTTAGTTCTTACATTTCTTCATTTCCCTTTTTGTCTTTCCTTTTTTCTTTCACTATTTCTCCTTCTTCTAGTTCAATATTTTCTATCTTTCTTTATTTCTCTTTTTCTTGTTCTTGTTCTATTTCTTCCTCTTGTTCTATCTCAAGCTTGATCTTTTGTTCAATAATTACTTCCTCCCTCCATTCTTTAATGTCTTCCTTAAAATACATCCATAAATTACCTGTTTTTCGCATTTAAAACATTTCGGTTTACATTTTTTCACATCATGACCCACTTCCCACAATTATAACATTTCCTTTTATCACAATTGTTAATTAAATGATCACTTTTTTCACAAAGATTTTTTGTTGACCCCAATATTTCACTGGGCCTTTGTTTCAATCTACATTTCTTATACTTGGAATGTGCACATTTTTTTCTTCCATTTTTAATACCATACTTACTACATTCCCAACCCCAGTCCATAAACCTCTATTATCATTTAGTAATGTCCAGAACTTCTTTACACATAGACTTTAATTATGCTGTTAGTGTATCTTTTTCCATTTCAGTTCGAAATTATACATCTATTTTCATTTTTGTTTCTCTGTTAAATACTTGCAATACATATACATTCCATGGGTTACATTTTTTCTTTGATTCATACCATCCCAAAAACTTTTCCAAACACTGCCCAGATTCAAAAATAATGTCACAGAATATGTCTTTATTAACATGTAAAAATGCTCTTACCTCTTGTTGGAGACATGACTAATGGAGTATAACACTTTCCCAAATATTATACCTGTCTAGTCCTTTTTCTTCTTTGCTACTTATTCTTACTATATACTTCTTTTTTTTTTGCATCTGACTTCTTTTTTTCTATACTTTCTCCCTCTTTTACCATATCCACATCTGATTTTTTCTTCTCCATCACCACTTCTTCCACTTCTTCTTCCTATATTCTGTTATCTCTGCCCATGACACCACTCTCTCAATGTTTATTTCACTCTGTACCATAAGGTCCTGCAATACAACATTCTACAACCATCCTAACTGGAGGGTTGTAATATGACACCCATTTTGGCTCTTACTTTTACCCTTGAACAACTGCTGTTGAAAAATGACCTCCAAGTCTTGTGAAAGCTTGCCCACCTTCACCCTTTCATCAGTCTCCTTGTCACACTTCTCAATGCATGCAAACTCCTTCCCTGAAGGCTCACGTGCCTTTCAGTATTCCATACTACCAACCAGTTCATGCTGCAAAGTCTCAAAAGACTCGAAAGACTATCCAACCTCTTTGACTCACTCTTTCCCTCCAGTGACTGCTACCATCTAGGTTGTTTCTCCAACTGAAACAACTCCTCATCATTGCCACAAGATCGTCATTCCTCAGACATTATCTCCTTGTTTCTCCAAACCACCACTGCGCCTGGATTGAAAGCAGGCAGTACAGCCATAAAATGTGGCCTCTGTTTGCCAAAACAGTAGGGGTCCTTTATTAAAATTCAGAGTACACAATATATACATTCTAAACACAAATTCTACAGTTTACTTACAATTATTTACAATTATCCAGAAAAACGTTCAGTGCTGTGCCAAAGTCCCACCAAACAAGCGAATAGCAGAATCCAAAAATAAGAAAGGTGGGACACTGCTGGAGTTTTTATTTCCTTTATTAAAACCACACAAAATTCCTTATAGATGACAAATGTTGAAGCACCCTAACCTTTAACATGCAGTTGTTTTTTCCCACATAGAACCCAGGACATTGTGTACACTCTGCCAAATAAACTAGGTTATATGTCCTACATGTGGCCTTTGCAAAGGCATTGTCATCTATAAGGAATAAAGACACACATAATGCCCTTTATAGGCATATTGAGATAAACCCTACACATACCTTTAGATTTAGGGCTGTGGTTAATGTCACATTAAACATCAGAGGAGGTGACATTATGCTCCTTACAGAATCTTTAGAATCCAAATGGATACTGGAGTTAATGGCCCGTAGGAGTCCTGGGCTAAATGAGTTTGTACCTTTAAAGCCAGCCTTACAGAAAAGGCGGGTTGTATATTGAAATTTCATTGGCTGGATGTGAGTTTAAATTGTTGTTATGTTTGCCTCTATGTTATCTGATGAAGGGTTTTTCACCCGAAAGTGCTTATCCTTGGTAATTTTGTGTGGTTTTAATAAAGGAAATAGAAACTCCAGCAGTGTCCCACCTTTCTTATTTTTGAATTATTTACAATTAACTGACATATTTTCATTTTTTTATTTTAACTTTCAATTCCCTCACTCTTTTTTTCCACAATCAAAATCTTATTTTCTTCAAAATTTCTGACAGTACCCATTTCCCATTAAATTTTATCTCATTCATTCTTTCATTTCAGACAATCCACATTATACAAAACAATTGTTCATCTAATCTATCTACATCATTTTGATTCCTATTTTCGCAGTATCCATGTTCCATCATGTCCATATTTATACATTTAACATTTTTCAATCCTTTTAAACATTCTTTACCACATATTTTTTCCCACAATTGATTTACTGTTTTACATTTCAGAAACACATGTTCAGTGGTCTCTAATTTCCCACTATATGCACCGACTCTATCTTTTATTTTTACATATAGCATATTTGCCTTTACTAGAAGCTTATTTATAGACAGCCCCACAAAAAAAATCTATACATTCCACATATTTTTCACATCTTTTCATTCTTGCTTTTACAGCTTTTATTTTTTTTTCTCCTAACTGCCTCCAAGGATAAATATAATAAAAGTTTCCCATTATATTGCCATACCATTCTTTCCTATTATTTTCTATATTACTTAAATCAATCTTCCATAATAATATTTCCATACAAGTAATTCCTTTACGTCATTTTAAACATTTAAACTTTTCCCATATTGCTTTATATTTTTCCTCTATTGTATTTATTAACAGTTTTCCTTTTTTCCTTTATTCCTGTCCAAATTTTATATAAATTCAGTGAAGGTATATATACAACTGGATTTATTAAACCCAAACTTTCTTCCTTTTTCGTAACACAAGGAATTCCTCTTTTAATAGAGTTCAATCTAGATCCCAATATAAATGTAAATAACACATTCAATAATTTTTTTCACATTCCAATGGTATCAAATGGTATCATGAATGCACTTGCTAGATGTGCCATCTTACCTAATATTACTGAAATATTTAAACGTGCTTTTTTCCTATAAATAACTTTAAATATTCTCCAAAATATACAAATATTCCTTATTTTAAGTATCATGTCCTTCCGTTAGGTCAGTCTCTGTTACCAAACCTTATTCCCAAAATTTCTATTTCTTTTTATTAAAATGAATACCTCTTATTTTTTTCATGGGAATCCCAGTCCTTTACTCTTTTCCTCTTTAATACTCAAACCTAACACTTTTAATTCTTTGTCAAATGTCTTAATAGCTATATTCATAGCTACACTCATCCATTTGTTACTGTTCATAACTAATAGTAGATAGTCCGCATAAGAGAACAATACTGGAATCCGAATTCCCTCTGGTATACTATATTTAGCTTCCTCCAATACTAAATTTATCTTGGTAATGAGCAAATTCATTATTAATGCAAATAGAATACTACTTGCTGGGCATCCTTGTTTAATACCACTTTTTATTTTTATTATCTCACTTAACCAGTGATTAACCATTAATTTCACTTTATTTTTGCTAGTTACTGATTTTTAAATGTTGATTATTTTATTACTTATATTCTTTCAAAATTTCCTACAATGCTTCATGCTGCATCTCATTAAATGCTTTTCTTACATATCCTACTAATATTTTCAATTCTGTTTCCCTATTTATTACATCTACCAATTCTCTTATCATTAAATGTTCTTGACTTCCTTTTTCTTTTATCCAAACATTGTTTCATTCAGTAGCTTATTAGCCTTACTTACTATTCTTTTTCTACTATTTTCATAAAAGTCTTATAATTAACATTGTTTAATACTAGTGATCTCCAGTTTTCTATGGCTGTTCTTTCACCCTTTTTCCATATACATTTATTTGCATCCATACTTACTTTTTCATCATTTACCCATTTTTCAAGCCATTCATTCAACACCTCTAAAAAATATTGTTTTTACCATTATTGAATATCCTTATACATTAGGTATTCAAATCCATCTAAATTTGTAGCTGTTTCTACATTTACTGTTCTCACACATTTTTAATTCTATCATTGTAATCTTTTCTTCCATTCTGTTAGTCTCTTCTTCAGTTAATTCTATAGTTATTTTTTTTAAATTCCATTTATGCTTTTTTATAGTCTCACATATGGAAAAAAGTTTTCAAAATATGTCTTTTTATTGTCTGCATTGTTTCTTTTTGTGTATCCACTATATTTCCTTAATAATTCCTTAATTCTCTTATTAGCCTCATTTTTTATTTATCCATTTTGCTTAGGTATGGTGCTACTTCTTCTTTTCTTCCTTATAAAAATATCTTTGTTTGAATAACATTTTTTTCTCATGGTTCATTTCATATAACATTTTGTCTTTTTCTAGAAACTCTTCTTCATTGCCTATTTTGCTTTAAAGACATGGCTACTGATTTCCTTATATTTGCAAGTGTCTTGTATTCTTTTTGTCCTTTGCTATTCCAGTACTTCTTTTCTATATTTTTATTTTAAACTAATCCATCAACTTATCCAATCTTTATAAAATGTTCTCATGTTTATATGATCTAACCATATTTGATGCATTATTTCCTTTACATATGCATTTACTTCTGATTCATTAGTTCTTTTTATACCTCTAGCTATCTTTATATAGGCTATTTCTTTCTTGAATCTCTATCCAGATTGCTACATCGTCTGAAAATCACGTAATTTTAACTCATTGATGTAATATCCTTAGACTCTCTGATACTATAAAATAATTAATTTCAATTCTCAAATTACTCCTTTTGTATGTCCAGTGTTTGTTTTCACATAAGTACATTTTACTGCTTTTGAACATTTCTGAAATTACCTTTACATCTGCCCCTTCTTTTCTCCAGTGTCTTAAATCGCAATTAAAGTCTCCCACTAATATTACTTGCATATTCATGCTAACATAATCAAGTATTTTCCTAAACATGATCTCTCCCTGTTTCTTTAAAATGTATGCATAAAGTGTAATCACCTCTACGTATTCATTTTTTCCATTTTATATCTAATATCAATATTCTTCCTAATACTACTATTCTTTACATAAAATTGCTATTCCTGCACATTTTTCTTCTCCTGTATTCCATATAACCTTGCCTTTCCATAACCCATTTACGTGTATTCTTTCTTCCACTATTAATATTATGATATCCATATCTAACTATCTACACCATTCCAGCACTCCTATCCTTTGTTGGACATTCTTTATACTATTCTCATTTATGGATAGGATTCTCACTTTGTGAAAAAAACTTTCTCTTGCTTTTAACTTTTCCTTTCTATTTTTAATTTTGCGCTTTCTATCCTTCACTGTTTTCCCAATAGAATTTATTTTACTTTTAACCGTTATCCATTTATCTTCCCCTTCATCACTTAAATTACTTAATTCTTCTTCTATCTCTCCTTCTTTTTCTTTTTTTCCCCTCACACGTTCTTTTATTTCCATTTTTATATCTTCCTCATTTGTATTTTCTTTTTGTGTCCCCACATTGTTATCTACTAAAACAATCTCTCTTTGTTGGTCTGCTTTTCTTTCCTGTGTATGATTCTCTTTAACATTACAGTCCATCCATGAATATCATACTTTTTCAAACTTTATATATTTTTGCTCACATTTTTTTTTTTTTTGCTTCATGGCAAATTTTACCACAAATAAAACATTTCTTTTTGTCACTATTGCTAACTAAAAGAAAATTTTTACCACAAAGAAAGCATGTCTTTGGTTGACCTCAGTACTTATTCCCTTCCACATTAACTATACTACGCAAATGTATTAATTTGTCATTTTGCATTTTCATTATGACACCACATTCCCATCCCACAGTCCATAAACCTCTGTTGTCATAAAGCTTTGTAATATCCATAACATCTCTAGACACTGTTTTTAAATAATACTTTAAATTGCCTCTGTCAACTTCAGTACAAAATTGTATGAATATTCTTGTTTTTGCTTCTCTATTAAATGCTTGCATAATATATAAGTGCCAAGGATTTTCATTATTTCTTATTTCATATTGTTCTAAGAATGTTTCCGTATACTGTGCCTCCTCAAAAAAAAGTCACAAAAAGTATCTTTGTTAACACAAATAAATGCTCTTGCATATATATATATATATATATATATATATATATATATATATATATATATATATATTATGCAGGTAGTGTGGGGGGGGGGTGCTGGGTACCCCCCCGCAAACATTTTTGTTGCTTTCCTTCACTTGACTTTTTGGAAAGTTGATCATATGATCTCAACCATATGAAGTTCGACTTGCCATTGAGTCGATTTTCTGAATGGAATCTACACACAGACACACACGTGCGCACACATGCGTGCACACACACACACACATACACACACACACACACACACACACACACACACACACACACACGCGCACACACACACACACACACACACACACACACACACACACACACACACACACACACACATAGAGGGTCTATATTAAATCAGCAAAAACCCACTTCATTGAATGTCATTTCATCGGAAATGACATTCATCAAATTCCACTCAGCCCCCCACACCCCCTGCTAATTATATACATCAACTCCGAGATCACACTACAGTAAGGAAAGGGCAAATTGTCTGATCTTCACTGTACATCTCAGTATCAACAGTTCAACAAATGGCATGTCCGATGTAAGTGCACCAAAAATACCATACACTGAACTGAATTTTCAATGGTGTAATACATAGATAGACATATATTTATATATATATATATATATATATATATATATATATATATATATATATATAGATAGATAGATAGATAGATATATCTGTGTGTGTGTTTAGTCGTGATTTTTTTAAATACTGAAATAACTAAGATTTTACATGGCTCCCTGGTAACCTCCCTATACAGGAAGGCCTTTTCTAAAAGATTCTTTACCACACCATAGCAATTACAATCGTTGACATGAGGTCAGGAACATCCCCAAATCACAATTTCTAAGGATCAAGTGGATTTGTAGTTCTGAAGAGTCCTTCAATGCATTTGCAGATGACTTGCAACATAGGTTTGAACATGGGGGGAGTCCATCAAAAGAAAAAGAAAAGTTAGAAAGGAAGTAAATGTTTTGATATACAGAGTTAAAGAAACCTCCACTGAGACTCAGTCAATACACTTCTTGACTACATTGATTCTAATACATTCTGTATCAGAGAGAGTAGTACAAAAGTATTGGCCCCTGTTAATGTTCACTAAGTTACTTTAAAATGTTTAAGATGAGACTTGCAGGTTCAGTTATCATAGACATTGATCATTACCTCAATATTTTTCACACTGCAAAACTGATAGCAGCCCAAGGGCACCACTTTCTAGAGTAGGTGGATTACATGACAGCAAGAGCTGTAGGGCTTTTAAAAACTCTTATCTAGTATTCAAAACAGGATCTTTGCCAGTAAAAATATAAAGAACTTTTCAGAGATATGCTCCCTAGTTACAAGTAATGCAAGATACATGATTCATTTGGCTGACAGTACCTGTTGTGCATTTTATATTGGACAGACTACACACACTTTTATAGAAAAAAATCAGCAAACAAATGAATGATATTACATGTAAAAAAAAGGTTTCAGTGCCCTACATAAACATATCATTCATCATGTAGTGGCAAGGGAAGGAACAGGAAACTCTGATACAGTCAATGTTGAAGAGTGATGGGCCAGTGAGTTCCCATATGACAGAGCAATGGATGATACAGGATGAAATTGAGGAGAAGGTGCTAAAGGAAACTGCTATAGAACTTTCTATAGAATGCCCGCAGGAAATGAAAAATAAGGGATGTGCCCTCAGCTTGGAAGACAATGAGCTAAGAGAAGAGTTGCTTGATTTAATGGAAACAGATATATATATATATATATATATATATATATATATATATATATATATATATATATATATATATATATTAAGATAAATGAAAGAAATAGGCTGAAGAATGTCAATAAAACCCCAGAGTCAGAAGTCTGGTAAAACAAATGAACACAGTAATTAGGAAGGACTGTCCATAGAGATCCATGCGATATAACAGAAGTAAACTGGATATATTACTGTACAGCTAAATTAATATCTGATAAAGTTCTACCACAAGAACACAGAGTAGTGAGGGAAAGGAAGGGGAGAAATCGAATACCATCATGGAAGTATCGAATAGAGAAAAATATAAAGCAATTAAGACAAGAAATGTTACTGTTAGAGGACTATAGAAGAGGGAATAGATCAACAAAAATACTAAGAAAGATAGATGTGATAAAAGCAATGCATAGTATTAGAACAGACCAGGATCTATCATGCATTATTGCAAATAAATTAAAAAGTTCAGCACAGGTGGAAAAACTTAGAAGATATGCAGATAAATATAAAGGAAAAGTACAAAATAAGCAATTTAGTGATGACCCAAAAAAGTTTTATAGAGAACTGGGAAACAAGGTAAAAGGAATTGAAAGACCGCCAAAAAAAGAAGAAATAGATGCATTTTGGAGAAGTATCTATGAAGATCCTGTGGAACACAACAATGATGCTAAATGGATAAAAGAAGTAAAAGACAGAATAAGAAGTTTAAAGGTAGAGAATATGAAATGGGATGAAGTAACAGTCAAAGAGATTGAAACAAGTTTAAGAAAAGCCTCTAACTGGAAAACCCCAGGCCCAGATGCAGTACCTAACTTTTGGTTAAAAATATTAACATCTTTGCATGAAGATCTAGCAATGAGTAGAAACTATTTATATGCAGGATCTATATTACCATATCGAATGATGAAAAGAGTGAACGCTCTTTCATCCATCCATCCGGAAAGGTTGAAACCCCTATACAGCGATGACATGGACCATCTATTTTTTTTCCCAGGGAAAAACATCTATGGGCTGTCTTCAGGGCTTTGCCATTTCCTCCACTATGGTGCGATCTCAGAGTTGGTATATTTAAGTATGGGGGGTATGGGGGGTGTAGGGCAAAGCCCCCCACTTCATTTTGTGCTTGATTTTTTTTTTTTCTTGCGGAGCAGCGATTTTTTTTCCTTGAGAAACAAAATCGCTGTTCCATGTCTTTGCTGTTTAGCGTTTTTGAACTTTTCAGATCAATGAAAGACTGTTCACTCTTTTTGTCATTCGATAAGGTAATATAGACCCTATATGCAGACCCCGAACAGACACCCATCTGACTAACAACAGGTAAAACAATGCTCCTACTTAAGAGTGAACCTGCAAGTTACCCCAAAAATTATAGACCAATAACTTTCCTTCTGACAACGTATAAACCATACATGGGAACTGATGCTGACAGAGTTTATAGTCATTTAGAAGAAAACTCAATTATGGCAGAAGAACAAAAGGGGAATAAAAGAAGGTCATATGGAGCAAAGGATCATTTGTTGTTAAATAAAATCATAGTGGGGAACTGTAAAAAGGGAAAGAATCTAAGCATGGCATGGATTGACTACAAAAAAGCATTTGATGGTATCCCACATTCATGGATAAAAGAGTTCTTAAAAATGTATAAGATGCACCCTACACTCATTGATTGCATTACAGTGATCATGAAACAATGGCACACCACTTTGCAATTAAGCCACGATAAAGGACAAATTATTATCCCAGGGATAAAAATTCAAAGGGGGGTATTCTAGGATGACTGTTTGTCACCTTTGCTGTTCTGCCTTGTCCTTAATCCATTAAACTGTTTATTTAACAGCTTAGACCATGGATATAATTTGGCTCCTAGAAAACAACAAAGCCTAAACACTTCTCATCTTCTCTTTGTCGATGATTTAAAACTGTATAGCTCATCAGATGAGGAACTGAAAGCACAACTGCAGGTTGTCTAAACTTTTTCAGATGATATTAGAATGTCATTTGGTCTTGATAAATGTGCAAAAGCAACCTTTAAAGCAGGAAAACTACAGCACCAGGAAAACATCAGCTTGGGACATGAATGTGATATAAAAGAACTTGAGCAAGAGGGAGTGTATAAATACTTGGGAATTGATGAAGGATCAGCAATAAAACATGAACAAATGCGAGTAAAACTTAGTAAGGAATATTTTAGAAGACTTAAATTAATCCTGAAAACAGCATTGACATCTAGGAACAAAATCCAAGCTTTAAACCAATTTGCTCTTCCTGTCCTAACATACAGTTTTGGAGTGATTAATTGGCCCCAAAACATGCTGGATAATTTAAATATTAAAACAAGAAGGATGCTTCATGCTCACCAAATGGTTTATAAAAATCAGTGCATACCAAGACTATATATTACCTGTTCCGAAGGAGGGATGAGCCTCCTTGAAATTGATTACATGTATAGATCTGCAATCGGAGAACTCCACACATATCTGCTGACCTCATGAGACCCAACATAGTGAAAGTTTTGAAACATGAGGAGAATAAATCGAAAATGACTTCTCTGCTTAACTTAGCAAATCAGATCGGTGTCAAGCAGGAATGGAAATCAAACCAGAAGTAGGTAAAAAATCAGGCAGCAACTGAATGTGCTAAAAAACAAAAGAAAGAATATAAGGTGAAGGATCAAATGAAAAGGCAAGAAATGTGGAAAATGCATAGCTGCAAGTATAGAAAACTTCTGGAAGAACATCATGTTGATCAGGAATGAACGCAGGAATGGTTAAGGAGAGATGAATTTAAACCAAGACATGAAAGGTTAATATTGGCGGCACAAGATAGTGGGCTACATATACATTGGTTTACAAAGTCTATTGAACATGTGGGAGAAACAGACAAATGTAGGTTTTGTAAAACAGAATTTCAAACTGTAGCACACCTAGTTGCTGGTTGTGACATACTAATTGCAGAAGGACTGTATACTGAAAGGCATAATAATGTGGCAAGACTGCTGCACTGGGGATTGTGCAAATATAATGGTGTTGAAGTGGCTGAAAAACACTGGAAACATGAGCCACAAAGCATCATAGAAAATGATGAAGTCTACATCACGAGATCACCCATTACCAACAGTTCAAAAGATAGATGCAGGAAAAGAAGACAAACGTAGCATTGATCATTGAAATCACCACACCCAGTGACTACAGTGTCCTGCGCACACAGAAACACAAAGTTATAAAATATCAGGATTTGCAAGCAGAAATGAGAGCAATTTGGAAGAAAGCTACCCAGACAGTTCCAGTAGTAGTAGGAGCAATGGGGTCTTATAAATAGAGTCTAAAATCTTATTTAGATATGCTACTAATACATGTAACTCTGTACGAATTACAGAAGGAGCCATTACTGAGCACACTGCGGGTGCTGCAAAGAACACTTTTGGCTGACATCAAAGAGTGAAACAATACTAATTTCATGAACTTTAACCATACTTTGACTTAGGAATGGGATCCATTCCCATCATGGTATTAGAAACCCAAAATATTTGGAAAAATTAAAAAGGGCTACCTTTACATTTATTGAAAAGGACAGGGTCATTTTGACTGAACAACTACCACAAGCAATCACTTTTAGACAGGAAGCTGACAATATAGAATTATTAAAACCATGGCCATTTCTAACTTAGGACTGAATTAATATCGTGAAGTGGTTATTGCTGCTGAATTTTGCTGATGCTGGTTTTGGTTTGATTGCAATTGGTAGACTGTTGATCTTGTGATACTACTAGTTCATGTAAAATCAAACAGAAGTATGGTTTCAACAGATTTGTTTTATACTGTATTGATGAAGCTATGGGTGTGGCAGTGAAATCTATTTGCTTTACGTTTGGTCTAATAAACATTGTTTTTTTATATTTAGTTTGGAGTGCTGCTGTTCATTTGTGGTATATTTGGTTTATGCATGCACCTCACTGTTTTACTGTTTCTGTGTGCATTTTGCGGAGAATATATATATATATATATATATATAGAGAGAGAGAGAGAGAGAAGTGTCATTGAGATGGTCAAAAAGTCAATTTGCTGACATTATTTCTGGTGAGACATCTCAATGAATGTGTGTTTTCTCAAATGTGCATGTCACCAAATTGTTCATGATTAAGGCAGGTACCAGTATTATCTTGTCTTAAATCTTGGTAGAGTGGAGTTGGGAGTATGTACTTTCCTTACTGTTGTGTGATCTCTGAAGTAGTATATATAAAGTTGTAGGGATCTGGGGTTACAATCACCCACAAGGGTGGTGCAAGGGGGCTTGCCCCCACAAAGTGTACTGTTTTAGCTATTAGTGGGATAATTTTGTGTATGTAGTGTTGTGTAATATTGTTTGTGTACATACTGTGTGAGATTATTTAAATGTGGATTTTTTCGTTAGTGAATGGAGCCTATTTATGTTGCATGAATTACAACTGAATATGTACTGTTTGGAGCATGTGTGCAATACAATGTGATTTTTTAATCGGTTGTTTTGCAATCAGTGTTCAATAATAAATATATACTGTTTTTTTTTTTATATATATATAGAGAGAGAGAGAGAGAGAGAGATTGCTCTCAGACATAAAAATACACACTCACAGACAAATATGAAAGTTAAGACAGTAATAGCACTTGGCAAAGATTCTAAGCAACTTCATAATTTCTGTTCAGGGTGTAGCAAAACCGCCGTAGTTTTCAAAGCCAGCAATTTAGTTTAACTTTAATAAAGAAACTTAATTACATCTAACTGAAGATGGTAGACTTGCTGATTCTATGTTATATCAAGAAATTAGATATGAACATTATTAAGGTCGTTAAAGTATATCTCTCTATATTACCATCTTTCTCCTTTATACTGTTCTAAAGACTTATGGCTGAGATGTCAAACTACACTATTATGCAGAAACAGCAGACCTTGCATGGACTTGTTTTCATTAGTACGGACAAAATGCAGCTGCCTTCAGATCATAGGATAGTGGGAGTTTTTAATGGTGACTCAGATAATATGTTTAAATCCTTATCTTCTTATTCTGGGAATTAGGAATATATATTTAATCTTAAATTATTAAAATGTCATGATTGTTTTACCTCTTTAAGGTTGTCTTGGATACACTACAAATAAGAATGTAAATTAATTAAAATTTTTGCCAGTAATGGCCATAGCTAGTCCAGGAAAAGGAAGTGAAGAAAAGAAAACTCAAGCAAAGCTGCTTACTTACAAGTTACTGCCACATTGCCACCAGCTGTGTTTTTTGTTTCTATTATCATGATCTGATGAATTTTACCTTTCACTACAGTTTTTAATCCTTGTTTGAAAATGATCAAAAGACACTGCCATGGCATTTTTTATTAAAATTATATGTCACTGACAGTGCAAGTTCTTAAAATGTCAGATCTTGAATGTTCTTCAGTAAACAGATGGAATTGTAGTTCCTTCAGAAAAGTATGTCCTGGTATCTGTTCTTATATATTTTTTAAAATACTTCCATTGCATATTTTCTTAAGGAATCAGAATTTATATTGCAATTTAAGAGAAAACTATAGTAATGTTGTTACATGCTATTTGGCTAGTTGTACCCACTTCAAAAGCCAGTGTCTTCATTTCCAATATGATTTATCTACTCAAACAGTATTTATATCATAAAACCATAATGTTACCAGGAGGAATTATCTGCTGCATCCTTGGAAAGCACTGTTTCAGTGAAAAAAATGTTCCTGATGTTCACTGATGGCACCTTTTAAAGTAGAATAGAAATAATCCATTGCAGTTCTCATATTTTAAATTGGACACACGTGTCAGGTAATGCATTATGGGGGCCAGGTTCAAAACCCTGAGATGAGATTCTGAGTAATGTAGTCTGTAGCAGAACCATGCAATCCTTCAGATATTTAAAGCATGATCAGTGTGTTTGCTGTTCTCTACCTGTTCCTGAAAGAACTCACCCCTTCAATTTTAATTTAAGAAAAGGTGGCCCATATTCCTGTATGAAGGTTTGTGCATGTATCTCATGATATTCTTCTGGTACCGAAGTATGAGGAATCAGGGTGTATGGTCAGTCCCACAAAGTAACACAGGGCATTTCACATGGTTCACTGTTTCATGTGTAGGTGTGATTTTTGTTAACCTGCTGATGTGAAAAAGCACCTTGGAGCTGCACTCTGAGGAATATGGAACAGTTTGATTGTTTAAGCAGTAGCACTACACAGAAAGCAATTTTGTCCTCATACCCCAAGACCCCTCCCCAAACCATGCAGCATGTAGCAAACTAGCCATCCTCACATCACTGTTAAATCCAATTCTTAACTAAGGATTTCAGGAGTTGTCCATTGATTTGTTAAATTTCCAAGACAGTAGGAGAGTTGCATGTCTCAGTGGTACTCGGCAAAGTCACTTTACAAAAATTAAAGCTTCAGGATGAGCACACTTGCAAAGGAAAACAAAAAGATAAAGTCCCCAGGAGCACACAGCTGTTATATACTAGGATAAGTAGTTTGTGACACTACACTCTGTTTGTAGCAGTTTCTAAGTGAGGAATCTTAATCTTTTAGCACACGATTTAATGCATAACTGAATGACAGTTATTTTCCATTAATGTAATGCTTATGCCTAGCAAAGTCTCATCATAATTAGAGTGTACTATGGTGGGTAATAGTAATATCTGAAAACAGCAAAACATAAAATAATCAGAAAATGACGTGGTCTGGACTGCTTTTGTTTGTGTGATCATGATTTGGCATGAGCTTTGAAACTAAAAGACACATTCTACTCATTTTTCAACAGGAAAGTTGTTACACCTATAATAATTTATTCCATTCTTCATAGACTACATCCCTAGCCAGCTAAGAAATGTAGAGTTCTCCTGTTTTACTCCCTACTCTTTGTTCATTCATTATGAATGGCACACAGTCAGCTCTGTCTCACATATGCATTAAGGAATAAGTCTCCACAATAAAATATACTTCAGAACTATCACACTGTTGGCAGGTATGCTGCATCTTAATGAAAAACATCTGCGTAAGTCAGCTGACAAATTTCAAATAACCTTGAAAATTCTCTTTTTAAAATGAATAAACATTTTTCAGCTTGCAGCTGTCTATACACATTACTGATTTTTCCCCTTATTAATACTACACTGCATTCATTTTTAGAAGGTTACAGCAGTGTTTCTGAAACACACTGATCATTTCCATAGTGAAGTTTCTTTTTTCTACGAACCATAGCTGTTGAAAATATAAATCTAAAATATTGGAAATGCTGACATTAATTGACAAACTAAACATTTTCTTATCCAATAATTGTATTGGTTTTCTAATAAAAAAGTATATTTCTTTATCTTTTCCCCCGTACTCTGAAAACCATCATGTCCTCTGCTATATGTCTTAGCCCATTTGTTCCATCTTACATCAGACGCAACCCAAACGGGGCAAGAACTATAAGCAGAGGCTGTCACACAGACAGTCATAAGGTCTGCTTGTACCCTTACTGTCATCCTGGAAAATGAGGGCATTTGTAGTCCTAACCCTACCCATGATGATGACATGAGCACCTATGCCACTGCAGGAAGTATTAATACTCCTCAGGCTCATGCTGGCATACTTCTGCACATGCAGTGGCAAGGACTACTACCACAACTTTACTCAACCGCGTGTCTCCCTCCATGCACTGCCTTTGCTGCTTCAGGCAAGCTTCCAATCAGCAAGGCTGCCAGGACATACCCTCCCTCCACCCAAGGATGGGCACACCCATCCTTTTCTTCCAGTCCCATCAAGCTCCTGAACTACTACTTAAAGTTATAACCCAATTAGATCATAGTCAGGGATTCTTCCCTCACTGCTGTGTAGCTAGCCTAAAAAACGAATCAGAAGAAATATGTATGGGTTTTCATTTTCTGACAGTCACTGAACAAATACGTAATCTCCTAACTGCCTTCTATTAAACTTACTGAAAAAAGGCATAACCTAATAACAGCCTCCTAACTTTAAGATTTTTTCTCTCTTCAAAACTGTAGTTGCAAGAAACAAAACTGTAATTAAACATCTCTTGAGCTTCTGTTAAACTATACACTGGCAAGATATTTCTAATGCGGGGGTCTGGCATGATTATTTTTATTAAAACTGTGCTAAATAATTTGATATAGACAATGTATTAGCTTACTGGCAAAAGTAGCACATCTAGCCAATTGTTGAAAATGTGGGCCTCTTGACACCAACATTAATATTATTTAGAACTGTGGCTCCCATCAAAATTATACTAAAAATTATGGTACTTTAAATATACATTGTGGTAATGTCAAATACCTGGAAATACCAAAAAAAATAAATTAAAATTAGGCCCTCCAAGGAAAAACCTTTAAGAGAATGGCCAAAAAACTAGAAAAAACTCAGACTCACCATCAAGCAGATGTGAGGACATAAAAGACAGAGGCCATAAACTACAGCTAAATAACAATAAAATAGGACCAAGGACAGAAAATATGTTTTTTTTAAATAATGAATGAAATTAAAATAAAATAATAAGGTCAAACTCAAAAATATAGATTGGATATTGGAAACAAACTGAAAAAAAGTCTTTTTAAGGAAATAAACCCAGACTGATTACTGGAAGGTCTGACAGCAAAACTATAATTCATGTACTTTATCACCTAATGTGAAGACAGAATTCACTACAGATACTAGGAATGATAGAAGGCAAATGGCAAAAGACGAAAGTGTCAGCAGAGACAAAGATGGATAAACTACATTACTTAAGTAACAGATGTGAATTATCAAGAACTTAAAGAAGCAGTTATTGGCAGACAGGTATGTTATATTAAAGTCCTTGAAATCACAACAGACTGACTTGACTAAACATCTTAGCAATAGTACTGGCATGAGGCATTACAGTCATAAAAGTTGCTGATACTACTGTTACACATCTGGAGACAGTGCAAGCTATCTACAATACTTATGGTGGGTCCTTATTGAACTATCAGCACTCATAGTACTGAGTGCTAACAGACCCAAAAAATAAGGCCAAAACTGTAGGAGATGAATGTATACTAAACATCACTCTTCTCCTTTCAATTTTTTTGTGGGGGAGGGGGTTCAAATCCCCCCTGCACTTCCCTCAGTGTGAGGTTCAATTCCCCCATACCCACTGAACTTATATATGCTAACTTCAAGATCACCATACTTTGGAAAAAAAGGGAATATTCACAGAAATGAACAATTTGGACCTAATATATATAAATCTGTTTCTTCTGCCATTCAGACTAAGCTTTAAGGGAATTACTAAATTGGGTCTCAATAATTCAAATGGTTATCTCCAGGCTATTTAATATGGTATGTTATTCGCAGGTTGCAGGGACAGGGTTCTGGTGCATCCCCTTTAAAATGGCTTTCTAGTAATTTATCAAAACACACAGGGAATGCGGCTTAGCAAAAGTGCTGTTCTAAATCCTATAAAGTGAAACTCATTGTCACAAAAGCCTATTCTGTGCCCATTATTCAGTAAGAGGGTGAAGCAGCATACAAGTGACATGTTGTTCTTCCCATGCACAAATTGTTCTACAAACATGATTAGCTTAGTCATTCAAAAGAGACTGGAAACGTTATCAATATGGTTTAAACACAGTAGGCTGATGGAATAAGGAAAAGAAGTAAGCTAGCAGGGTCTAAACGAAAATAACAGGCAACGTATCTTATCCAGCACTTCTGCTTGCCTAGAAATAGTACTGATCTGCAAATATCTGGGTGATCAGAATGAGCGTTGTTTAAATTTCCTAATATATATATATATATATATATAGATATAAATGTAGATATATATATATATATATATATATATATATATATATATATATATATATATATATATATATATATACATACATATATATACATATATATATACATATATATAGATAGATAGATATATAGATATAGATAGATTATCTAGCTAGATATACAGTGAATAAAAATTCTCTCTCCATTTCCTTAAGGACTCAATTGCCAAAAAAACAATGGAAATCCTAGAAAACAGTCGAGTCCAAATATTTTTATTTTATTTATTTAACATTTGTTAACTGGGAAGTCAAACTTAGAATGAAGCCAATTTTCAGCGGAGGCCTGGGGAGAAATGCTCCAGATGCATGTCTTTGTAATGTGGGAGGAAACCCGAGCACCTGGAGAAAACCACACAAGCACAAGGAGACTCCACACAGAAGGCACCCCAGCCAAGAATCAAACTGGAGAAACTCTTGCTGTGAGTCGACAATGCTACCGCTGCACCACTGCGCCATCCACAGTAATAGGCTGTGCAAACTTTTATTCCATAAAAACAGGTAAAATGGTGATAAAACTGTGAGCGCTTTCGGGATAAACCCTTCATCAGACAGTGGAACAGCATTCATGAAGTCTATTTAAATACATTTAAAAACACAACCACCAATCATCTCACTGCCCTTCTTTTCTTAAGGGCTGGTCTTAAAGGTATACATGTATTCAACCCTGGTGGATGATTTGCTGCTAGCTCTATAATACAGTGTAAGTTCATTATACTCAGTGACATTCACTATGGCCCCCCCTTTTACTCATATGTGTAACCTGTAAATTTAAAGATGTGTGTTGGATTCTTAGAAGTATGCACATACAGAGCATTATGTTCATGTTTCTGTCTAATACTGTACAAATGATATTGTATTCTAATTTTCAGTTTACAGTTGGTTTTCCCTACATAGTAACTGGGGCATGATTGACACATTGCTAAATATACCACATTTTCCATGTGGCAGTCTGCATATAGTTTAAATACATATTCCTTTTTATTTATGGGGTGAGCAAAGCTATTTTTATCACTAATCATGAAACAAGTCTTGCAGTGTCTGCCAGGAAAAGTACCTGTTCTATCTGATGTTAACCTAGTTTTATTTCTCATTCCTGGTTCTTTACACAACATGTCTTTCAAGTTACTGTTGCATCTAAAACCAAAGCTCGGTTCATTATCCACTATATTTTTGAGTCTATCCTCAGTTGACAGGATTTTCCAGTTTTGTTTAATTATTTTGCAAACCCCATTAATATTGTTGCTGTATTGTAGCATAAGCCTATGTTTATTACTTTTTTGTATCATTGTGTTGTTCTCATGGCTTTGTGTCTCATTGGCTTTGAACCATGGTCTAGCCTTTCCCTTTCTATCTCTCTTCACTAGTTCTGACTCCTCTTGCATCAAGTTGTTTGTATAACCCCTTTGTACCATATGGTTCTGTAAACTCAAATGTGATTCAAGGAATGCCGACAATCTCCAAAAAAGTGCAGAACAAGAAAAATTCCAAGAAAACAAGTGACAGGATCCAATTCTTATATTAAAAACAGGTTTAATGTATCCAAAAATAAAAACAGGTTGAGCGCTTTCTTCTACTGACCATAGATTTCATCAGAACACTCATTGTACTTTTTGAAATCCATTTATAATAATAATATTTCCTGCCCTTGACATTCAATTATTCACTTATTCAATTAAGTTAATAATTCCAAAGGACTTTTTTTTAAAAAGATACATTAAAAATATACCTATGTAAAAATATGTATAAAGGACTGTTCATAAAATTAATATACTATATAAAAACAATTCCTAAAACATAATACATATACATATACAAACTTCTTGTTCAGATTTGCACTAAATTAGTTGAATTCCATTCTATCTAAATACATATACTATAATGTTTATATTATACTTCTAGTATATTTCTTATATATATACATTGATACCTGTGTTTCCAGCAATCCCAAAATGTTCACTGAATGCAACTATAACAATACACCTGTCCAGCAACTGAATGTGAGACTAAATAATCTACATAATATTAACTAAAAAATATATATATTTTAAACCCTGATGAGAGGTTTTGTGGGTATATGTTCATTGATACTTGGGGCACTGGCCGCATTTAGTCTTATCTGCCATTTGATTTCTTTCTCTCCCAATATGGCCTTGACATTCCCTCCCCTAGGGTCACTCCTAACCACTTCCAGTATGGCAAACTTAAAAGAATCACATCCAGTACTTTCTTCTAAATGCCTATACAATGCATTATTCTTGTCTTTCTTTTTAATACAGTAAAGGTGATCATAAATCCTATTTCGTAACCTTCTATCCGTTTTCCCTACATAGTAATTGGGACATGCTGTACACTTCCCCAAATAGATGACATGCTGTGTCTGACAATTCCCCCTTCTGAAATATATTCTACTCTTGATGTTGTTCTCTAGACATAACTGTTTATCTTCCAAAATATATGGACATTGGTTACAATGTCCATATCTTTTGGTTCCCTCAAGATTCATTTTTACTATTTCTTTCCCATTAGATGTCCTGTCTTCTATCATCCTTTTAATATTCATTCCTGTTTTATACACAAAAGAGGGTTTTACTCCTATTTTACCACACATTGTATCGTCACTTGTTATAATGTTCCAATTTTGTTCTATAATATTCCTAATTTCTCCTGCATATGGACTAAATTCTAAAATGTACACCCTTTGATATCCATCACTGCCTCTGTTTTTGTCTATAGTGTTCTGGATGTTAGTGTCATTACCCAAGAGTGGAACATACTTTTTCCCCCATTCACTTATCACATATTCTGTGATATCTTTAATTAAAATCACAGGATATCCTCTCTCTCTGAATAGTTCACCTATGAATCTGATTTCTTTAATCATATCATCTTTGCGGGTAGTCATTCTGGCTGCCCTTATACATTGCCCTTTCAAAATACTTTTTTTCTGTGTATATGGATGGTTACTGGAATATTCCAAATATGAATTACAAAAAGTTTCTTTCCTATAAATTCTGGATTGAAAGGTGTGTCCATCATTGAAAATGAAAGTATTCAAATAATTTATTCCCATCTTACTAACATTGTGTATAAATTTCAAATAAGGGCTGCTATGATTAATATATTCTATAAATTGTGTTACAGATTCTTCAGTCCCTTTCCATAACAAAAACATATCATCCAAAAATCTCACATAACATACTATATACTCCTTCCAAGGGGTATCTAAAATGAATTATTCTTCCCAGTCTAGTAATACTAGATTGGCATATATGGGGGCACAAGCTGCCCCCATAGCTACTCCTAGGATTTGTTTGTAATATTCCCCTTCGAAGTAAATATAGTTGTTATCAAGTACTATATTAGTAAATTCAGTGATGAGTTCTGTTCTATCCCACTCCAATTGAGAGTATTTATTAATGCTGTTAATAAATCTAGTGATACCCTCTATTCTTGGTATACAGGAGAATAAATCTAGTATATCAATGGTTACAAATATCATATTGTTGTCCCATAATTCTTGTTTAAATCTTTCCAAGAAGTCCCAAGAATCTTTTATTAAATGTGGGACTTTGGTATAGACATGCTTCAACCATTGGTCAATAACGTTTCCAAAAGGAAAAGTTTTACTCCTACTTCCAGAAATGATGGGTCTGAAAAGGGGATTATTTACACTCTTGTGTATCTTAGGTATGCCTACTATAGTTGCTAATACAGGATTATCAACTTTCAAATATCTATAAAGATCCGCATCTATATGCTCATCTAACAGGAATTCCTCCGGTTACAGGTCTATCCTTCTGTGTGCTATATTTATTTGATTCAATGATGAAGTCTCATATTGTTCAGATTTATTGAGAATGTCAAATATTTTCTGTGTATAGTCATACAAATCATACCACACAATTCCCCCTCCCTTATCCAGGGTCATTATCTGGATACTATTAGTATCACAAAGTTGGCAAAGGGCTTTTTCTTCTTCTGTACTCCAGTTACTATGAACCTTGACATTACGTGTCTTGTTAAGCAAATCATAGATTTTTTTAGTTACTACCTTATCAAATGTAGTTAAGGTATTGTGCATCGGGGGTGTAAAATTGCTTTTTTTCTTGAAACTGTTGTTACTTATTCCCCCATATGTGGTATTCCGGAAAAATACACCCAGGTTCAATTTTCTCATATATAACTTGAATTCAACTAGTGTATCAACCGCATTAAATCTTCTCCTAGGTGTAAATGTCATTCCTTTAGAGAATAAGTTAAAGTGTTCAATACGAACAGGATGTTGAGTATAATAATAGATTTTAAAATCTCCCAGACTGTGGATAACCCCATCAATTTTTATAGGTTCCTGTACACAATCTGGTTGAATTATTTCATATATTGTCTGTTGCTCTGGGGGTATCATCTCCCCCTGTCTCCCTGTCTCCACTGTTGATTTGCCTGTTTGTAATTCCTTCTACAATTGTCTCCCTGTCCTAAAAAAATCATCATAATAATGCATTTCTCCCTCTTGTTCAGATCTGTTGGTGTCTTGTTTGTGATCCCTTACATTCATTCCATATACAAATTTATAATTATTGATATTGCTCCATTTATATGCTGTATTATTCTGGTATTGCCTTAAATCTCTTAAATATTTTTTATATTTCCTATCAAATGGTTACTCTTGATGTTAACAATCTCTGTATAGTTATTAGTAATAACGATGGCCTAAATGCGATTAGGGAAATATTAAAAGTACAGAAAGTGTTTGATAGGAGAACAAACCAGTTAATTCTGGAAGTTCTGCAACTCATACTTGAAAATAATGTATTTATGTGTAATGGAACATACTATAGGCAAAAACAGGGTGTGGCTATGGGCACACCCTGTGCAAACTCCTACGCCAACCTAGTGTTGGCGTATTGGGAAGAAATTAATGTATGTATTAATGATCAATGGTGGAGTGAATATCTACTGCATTATGTTCGATTTGTGGATGATGTTTATATTTTATGGCATCATAGTAAGGATGAACTGACAAGATTTGTTAGGCATTTGGAGGCAACCACTGATTTTTTACGGTTTACAGTAAAAAGTGATTTCAAATCTATAGATTTTTTGGATGTAAGAATAACCAAAGATGTAGGGACTGGTATGTCAACCTCTCTATACAAGAAAAATTGTTGGAGCAATCACTATTTGGAATTTTTAAGTATGCACCCTAGACGTACTTTTAAGAACATAGTAGTGGGACAGGGTTTACGTACATCGAGATTATGCACAGAAGAAGCTAACTTTGAAAAAGAGCTGGAGAGTTTTGCAGAACCATATGGTACAAAGGGATTATTAAAACAACTTGATGCAAGAGGGGTTAGAACTAGTGAAGAGAGACATAAAGGGAAAGGCTAGACAACGGTTCAAAGCCAATGAGACACAAAGCCATGAGAAAAACACAATGATACAAAAAAGTAATAAACATAGGCTTATGCTACAATACAGCAACAATATTAATGGGGTTTGCAAAATAATTAAACAAAACTAGAATATCCTGTTAAGTGAGGATAGACTCAAAAATACAGTGGATAAAGAACCAAGCTTTGGTTTTAGACGCAACAGTAACTTGAAAGACATGTTGTGTAAAGAACCAGGAATGAGAAATAAAACTAGGTTAACATAGGATAGAAATGGTACTTTTCCTTGCAGGCACTGTAAGACTTGCTTCATGATTAGTGATAAAAATAGCTTTGTTCACCCCATAAATAAAAAGGAATATGTATTTAAACTATATGCAGACTGCCACATGAAAAATGTGGTATATTTAGCAATGTGTCAATCATGCCCCAGTTACTATGTAGGCAAAACCAACTGTAAACTGAAAATTAGAATACAGCATCATTTGTACATTATACAATGACTGGCCGTTAACATTGTAAAACGAGCACGCTGATTGGCCAGCCCAACCAGCATGCCCATTGAGAATATACAATGGAAAAAAAGTCCAGTCGCCCGGACTTTTTTCCGTTGATATATTCTTTCATTTTTAAGGATTTTTTTTTCAAAAGAAAAAAAAAAGCGTAGCAATGGAGATCTTCTTTTCTCTGTTGCTTACTTTCCTGAGCACTGATGTACTGGCTATGTGTGGGAACGCAAGTTCCAAATGCACGCTAAGTACATCAGATAGGGCAAGGAGGAGATAGCCAGAGGCAGAAGGACAGCACAGCGCCATTATACAAGGACATTATTTAAGAAAAGTAAGTATTTTTTTTCTTAAATAATGTCATTGTATAATAGCAATAATCCACTTCTGGGTGTGGGTAATACTGGATTTACCCACAGTTGTCTTTGTTTGGTCACTCAGGCTTCACCCTCATGATCAAACCACACTAACCATGGGTAAATCCAGCATTACCCACACCCAGGCATGGGTTATTGCATAAGTATTAGACAGAAAGATGAACGTAATGCTCTCTATGTGCACACTTCTATGAATCCAACACACACCTTTAAATTTATGGTTATACAGGTTACACATATGAGTAAAACAGGGGACATAGTGAATGTCATTGAGTGTAATGAACTACACTTGATTATAGAGCTAGCAGCAAATCATCCACCAGGGCTGAATACATGTATACCTTTAAGACCAGCCCTTAAGAAAAGGAGAGCAGTGAGATGATTGGTGGTTGTATTTTTAAATGTATTTTAAATAGACTTCATGAATGCTGTTTGACTGTCTGATGAAGGGTTTATCCTGAAAGCGCTCACAGTTTTATCACCATTTTACCTGCTTTTATGGAATAAAAGTTAGCATAGCCTGTTTGGACTCAACTGTTTTCTTGGATTTACATTTTTTTTTGGCAAGCGAGTCCTTAATGAGAGGAAGAGAGAATTTTTATTCACTGTTTTGTTCCTGGGACGCTTTCCTTTCCACATGGCTGAGCAAAGAACAGAAGATATTGAACTTGGCTACTACCCTCATAAACTACAACTGAACACAAGTAAGGATATGTTTATATTTGATATGGCTTCAGGCCAAAATCCATTGCTTAATATTGATTTAAATAATGAAGGAGCTTCCACTATATTTATGTTCTGTGAGTGAGAGAAATGACTATGAAACCTTTAATAATCTGTTAAGCTCCTTTGATAGCTTGGCACAGAAACTGAAATGGTTACAATGGCAGAGGTTTCATATGGAGGCATGTTTGCAGTTTAAAATAGTACCAAGAGGCAGGAGAGTAATATGTATGCCAGCACAAGGAGAAATGTTCCCTGATTTACTTGCACACTGGCAACAGATTAATGTAGAGACTAGTTATCGTTATATGCAGCTCTTAACAGAATATTTCTCTCCTGTTGAGCAATTACTATGCAATGATATAGAGAAAATACAAAAACAACTGGAACAGTATAATACTGGGTTCCATCAAAATAAATATGCAGAATCTATCGATAGCATCAAACTCTTTGAAAGCAAGTTACAGGCAACTAAAATTAAGAAAATCCATAGGGACTACCAGGATTTTCTTAAGGGGCAAATCTTTACCTGGCCGAGGGAATGACAAGAAAGAACTGATAACCTTCAGCACCTATGGATGCTGGAAGGGAGAAGGTTAACATCTACTCCAGGTCAGGAACAAAGAAGTGAGGTGAATAATTTGTATGTGACGCCTACAGAGGCTTTGCCCTCTGTAAAAGCAACAATCAGCATGGTGAATCAGTCGCAGAATGTGGAGCCAGTAAGCTCAGCACAATTAGACAATTCACAGCTAGGAGCGAGGCCTAAAACTTCTAACTTGATAGAAATGAGAAAGGGGTTGAATTTTCCCAATTTCCCAATACCAGTGCACAAGAAGAACGAACACCAGAGAGGCCGCTCCCAACAGAGAGAAGTGAAGAGATGGAAAATAGTGGACTGACTGCTGTTGGTGACTATAATGTATTTAATTTATCTAATGTGGTTTTAACCCCACAACACCTACGAGGTTTGGGGAAAGGGCTAACTTTTATGCAGAGCAGAGGCTAGAAAGTAAGTGATGTTATTTTAGATTTACGTATGTTTGGTCACAATATAGCACTGAGGGAAATGTATGGTAGTGATATGAATGTACGAACAATGTTAAAACATCCAAGCACATTTGTTACCAATATTACACCCCACAATACAAACTTTTTTTAAGGACATGTGAATTTGAAATTAGAAAGTATTTTGATAAAAGTGATAGTAAATATGACAACTTGAATGCTTCTGAAAAGGAAGCATTAAATTCTTTGACTGAAGATGAATGTATTGTAATTAAGTCAGGGGGCAAGGGTGGGAGTGTTGTTGTTTTGAATACTACAGCATATACCTCAGCATTAAATGGTTTACTTAAAGATGCACAGACTTATTTAAGTGTTTCTCCTATAATGTTGAGAAAAATATAATTTGTAAACTGAGAGCAAAACTTGAAGAACTTAAGGAACAGGGGTTGTTGGAACAAGATTTGTTAGACTTTTTTCATATAGAGTATCCTGTGACACCAATATTTAAAGCGCTTTCAAAAATTCACAAAAATGTTGTACCACCACCCATAAGACCAATAGTCTCAGGTAGGGGGTTGATAACAGAACATTTATCCATATGGGTAGAAACTAAACTGAAAATACTGATGCAGTGTTACCCACAAATATTAAAAGACACAAGATACTTTTTGAGTATGTTATCTGAGGTTGTAGAAAACAAAACAATGGCCAATGTATTAATGGTTACTCTTGATGTTAACGACTTCTTTACAGTTATTAGTAATAACGATGGTCTAAATGCGATTAGGGAAGTATTAAAAGTAAAGAAAGTGTTTGATGGGAGAACAAACCAGTTAATTCTGGAAGTTCTACAACTCATACTTGAAAATAATGTATTTATGTGTAATGGAACATTGTTGTTGTTTGTCTTTCGGCTTTTTCCCAGTAAGGGGTAGCCACAGCGGAACTCCAGTCCGCTAATGACTGGCAGTAGATTTTTATGAAACACCGAGGAGCCAGCTCGATGCCCAACCTTCAACGAAGGCAAGCCCATTTACGCACGCATGTCTTTCGAACGCTACCCAACTGTGGGGAGGACATGCAGACTCCATGCAGAAGGCACTCCCAAGCCAAGCCGAGAATCGAACGGGAGAACCTCTTGCTGTGAGGTAACAATGCTACCACCGTACCAGTGCGGCTATGTGTAATGGAACATACTATAGGCAAAAACAGGGTGTGGCTATGGGCACACCCTATGCAAACTCATACGCCAACCTAGTGTTGGCGTATTGGGAAGAAATTAATGTATGTATTAATGATCAATGGTGGAGTGAATATCTACTGCATTATGTTCAATTTGTGGATGATGTTTATATTTTATGGCAACATAGTGGGGATGAACTGACAATGTTTGTTAAGCATTTGGAGACAAACAGTTTACAGTAAAAAGTGATTTCAAATCTATAGATTTTTTGGATGTAAGAATAACCAATATGTCAACCTCAGTATACAAGAAAAATTGTTGGAGCAATCACTATTTGGAATTGTCAAGTATGCACCCTAGACGTACTTTTAGGAACATAATAGTGGGACAAGGTTTACATACATCGAGATTATGCACAGAAGAAGCTAACTTTGAAAAAGAGCTCGAGTTTACAGAATCATATGGTACAAAGGGGTTATACAAACAACTTGATGCAAGAGTGGTTAGAACTAGTGAAGAGAGACAGAAAGGGAAAGGCTAGACAACGGTTCAAAGCCAATGAGACACAAAGCCATGAGAACAACACAATGATATAAAAAAGTAATAAACATAGGCTTATGCTACAATACAGCAACAATATTAAGTGGGTTTGCGAAGTAATTAAACAAAACTGGAAAATCCTGTTAAGTGAGGATAGACTCAAAAATATAGTGGATAAAGAACCAAGCTTTGGTTTTAGGCACAACAGTAACTTGAAAGACATGTTGTGTAAAGAACTAGGATTGAGAAATAAAATTAGGTTAACATCAGATAGAAATGGTACTTTTCCTGGCAGACACTGCAAGACTTGTTTCATGATTAGTGATAAAAATAGCTTTGTTCACCCCATAAATAAAAAGGAATATGTATTTACACTATATGCAGACTGCCACATGAAACGTGGTATATTTAGCAATGTGTCAATCATGCCCCAGTTACTATGTAGGCAAAACCAACTGTAAACTGAAAATTAGAATACATCATCATTTGTACATTATTAGACAGAAAGATGAATGTAATGCTCTGTATGTGCATACTTCTAAGAATCCAACATAAACCTTTAAATTTATGGTTATACAGGTTACTCATATGAGTAAAAGGGGGGGGGGCATAGTGAATGTCGCTGAGTGTAATGAACTTACACTGGATTATAGAGCTAGCACCAAATCATCCACCAGGGCTGAATACATGTATACCTTTAAGATCAGCCCTTAAGAAAAGGAGGGCAGTGAGATGACTGGTGTTTGTGTTTTTAAATGTATTTAAATAGACTTCATGAATGCTGTTTCACTGTCTGATGAAGGGTTTATCCCGAAAGCGCTCATAGTTTTATCTCCATTTTACCTGTTTTTATGGAATAAAAGTTAGCACAGCCTTTTTGGACTCCACTGTTTTCTTGGATTTACATAGCTAGATATATATATATATATATATATATATATATATATATATATATATATATATATATATATATATATCTGTGTGTGTGTGTGTGTGTGTGTGTGTGTGTGTGTGTGTGTGTGTGTAGAATCAGAAGTAAAGCAAAGTAAAAGAATAGAACATGAAATCTACAAACTGCTGCAGGACATACAATATGTTGGAAAACCTCTGTCTCTAGGTAGAGCAAATATTATCATCATACTTTTTCTGATAATTAAGTCTGCAGTGGGGTAATCTTTGCATTCCAGCTACTACATGAAAACTTTATTAAAATGATGAAACCGAAGAGTAAACATATGATTCCAGGGAAGATAAAATGATTTAAAATGCATGCATTTTTTCTTTCTTATTTCAAAGTCAGATTCAAAATCACAGTAAACTTTATCGTCATTTAGGACTACACAAGTGCAGCCTAAATGAAATTCCGAGCATCAACTCACCGCAGAGTACAGAGGAAGCGAGGATAATGAGAACAGCAGGATAACATTTCAATTAAAAACGATATTCTGTACACGACCCACAGAAGGATAAATAAACCAACAATAACAGCAAAAACACACAAGCACCCCAGACAGTCATAACAAGAATACTGTACACAGCAGCCTGACAGAGTAGGATTGCACATGTTAAGATTGTCCTCCTTTGTTCATCTGCATCAGACAAACAAGCAAGTGCACATATAAGAAAATATATTGCTACATCCAAGAATAAAAAAAAGGTATCGCACACTTTTCAGCTGAGCTACGCATTGTGAATGATGACTGACTAAATAGTCAGTGGTTGGTATCAGTGTTTATAAGTCTCAAGACTGTTGGGGAGAAGCTGTTTAAGTGTCTGGTGGTCCTGCAGCAGATACTCCGATATCTCTTGTCCGAAGACAGTTGAGTAAACCAGCTGTGTGCAGGGTGAGAGGGGTCACAAATTATTTTGGATGCACATTTAATACTTCTTGCTGCTAAGCGATCCTGGATTGATGGTAAGTTGGTGCCTATGATTTTTTTTGACAACTCCCACACACACCGCTCTCTGTAGCTTCTTTCTTTCTGCTGTTGTACTGTTCCCAAACCAAACTGTGA